>NW_016911035.1:534604-552583 GCF_001483705.2 Eufriesea mexicana
CCCTACACGTATGTAGATCGTGGCTAGTCGAGCTGTCAAAGAATATCTCGACGCCATTTGCTGGCGGTTGTTTCAAAATGGTTTGCCACTCGAAGCAATCGCGTCTGCTGACGCGACGTGGAATAGAAAATGGTGTCCTTACCTTGGTATCGTTGTGAATAAGACGCAGTCGAAACTTGGATAAGACGTTCATTTCGTTGACACGCTCGACGGCTAATCTGGCTGCTTGTAGCTCGCTGGGTCCTTCCGGTCTGGGTTCAAGACCCTGCGTCATCTCGAATAGACCCAGGATGGTTATGTTTATCTTTTCAGGCGATTTCACGTTTGGCACTGTGACACTGCTCTCCTCGTCTTCCCCTTCAGCACTCTCGGTACTCGTCTCGTTCTCCAAATCCTTATCACCGATGCCAGGCGACGTCGACGGCAGAGATGACGTCGAGGACACGGAAACGCGCTTCTCCTCTGGAAAAGGCTTTCCACCGGATATGCTGGAGGATCGCCGACCAGAAGATGCACCCGGTAACCAGTGATCGTCCGTGGTGTCGTCAGCTTTTTCATTTTCCTCAATCGCTTCCTGCCTCCGTTCCTCCTCCGTATTCTCATCTACTTTACGATGTCGATGAAGAACGTCCCTGCCCGGGCTTTTCGGAAGATCCGGTGACATGGTCGACGGATACGACGCGACTGTAGTTTCGGAAATATCCATTTTGGGCGGGCCAAAGTGCCTCCTGTCAAACTTTTCGACCTGCGGCGCTACAGGCGGTTTGTACGTGACTTTTATAGGGAATTTCTGTGAACCCTCGAAGCCCGTAAAAGGTTCCTCGCTGCTCTCATTCGAGGTCGGTGACAGATTGCCATTTACTTCGATCGAATGAACTGGATTCTCGGTCCCATTGTTTCCTTTCGCTTCGGGATTATCCACGATTTTATCAGACCTATTTCTTCTCGCAGACCTCGAGTCCTCGTTCCCCCTGAATTCTTCCTCGCATTCTTCGCAATCGAGCAGCGATTCTTCTGATCCGGCAAAATTCGTCCCCGTCCTCCTGTCCAATTTGTGCTTCCTTCCAAAGTTCCTTTTCATCCTCAGCTCGATGTGCTTCTTATCGCGATAGTTCACACCGTTCAACCAAGACGTCTCCTGGCCGTCGACGTTAGCCAATGCATCGTTTTCCCGTCGGAACTTTCGTTTCTCGTGTCGCCTGCGCGATTCGCCCAAGTAACTGTTCACGATCTTAGGCACGATCGTGAATCGCGAATCGTCGTTACCAGACGATTCGACGTGCTCGTTCGCCACGTGCTTGGCCTTCTTCGACGAGCTCGTTCTTCTCAGCGACGTCCTGTCGTCATCTTGAATTCCGATCCCGTAGGGTTGATCCGATGAGCCGGAAATCTCGTATTCGTTCAGATCGCGCTGTATCCACTCTCGAGGATCGTCGGGTACTCTGCGGGAGTATTTTCTTTCGGCGGGGTCAGTGAGATAGGGAAACGTAGCAAGGTCATGACTCTGGGGCCTCGTCTTTTCGCTGCACGGCAGGACACTGCGGACAGAGACGATGCCGAGGAGGAGGAGGATCAGGTTGCAAGGAAGGTGGAAGGTCTCGGAGGATGAGAATGGCAGGAGGAGACGAGAGAGATCGCGGCGCGTGTGGACGCGCGTCATAATCAGTCGCCGTCGCTGTTTCGACGACTCGGGGCGTCTTGCCGGTTGCTCCTCATCTGAAAATTAAGAAGCAACGTTATCGTACCTTTCGTCAATCTTATTTATTAACCCCTTGCACTGGACGACTTTTTCCTTACAGAAAAAGAGTAATTCGAAGACTTGCTGTCATAGAGTGGACGATATTTTTAAAATGGTAAATGAGAAATCATACGCAAATTAAGACGTAGAATTATTTTTCACCGACATTCCACACATCGTCAGGTAATTTTAAATTTGATATATTAATTTACGTCGATTTTTCAAATCTGATTAAATGGTGACTGAGAGTCACCTCTCGAGTGCAAAGGGTTGATCGAGATATTTTGTTCGTATAGTATTAAACGCTAGAGACTAGTCAAAATAATTGGATTCAGTTAGACTCGTTGCTTTCGACAGAATCGTGGGGTTGCTTTTCACGAAATTAATATCGACCAATAACCAAGCCAAAGTCGTAACTATGTACATCTATTTATCTGAGTTATTATTACGCATACCGAGCTAGGAATACGTTTAGAAATACGTCACAGGTAAGCAGTTCCAGCGTCAAAGCCGGACTCGTCGAAACGAAGACAGTCCCGCTGTTGGTTGGTCTTTGAATCGAATTTATAGCAACTCGATCGTATCGCGTATCATTTAGGTACACGCTCCCCTTTATCGCGATTAATAAATTTCAGAAAGTCCCTCCGCGACTCGCAACTAGCCGCGTCTGTCAACTTCAGCGGCAACGAGTACGCTTTCATCGAGACATATCGCGCGCCTAGCACTGTTTCTGTTTCGCAGACGGAAAATCTGAAGGCGCAATCTGCTTAATGTAACATCGCAGAAACGGGAACACGTGCGCACAATTGCACAGGCCATGTTAATGAGCTCTAGTACCCTTTTATCGTAGCATTAGAGGAGCATCTGACCTTCCTCGGAACGAACTAAGTACGCGTAAACGATGATAGCGATTAAACAATGGGATTTCGTTTATTCGCCACCCTTCGCGTTACGTAAGCTTCTGCCTGCGAGCATAGTCCCCCGGGTGGCTTGTCAACGAACATTCCCTCTCGACGTTTTAACGTAATTGACTTTCTAACTACTAACGGCCCTTGTTACGCACTCCGGTGTGGTTTCGCAAACTGCCACACTGATGCATCTCTATTGTGCGCCATTCCGGCTGTATTTTATTATGCATGAAAATGCGAATCGAATCTCGAATTGCTATGCATGGATACATCGTCCGTGCTGAGCGTACGCGAGCGCAAGCGTCGCATCCGCTGTCACTGGAGATGCTTTCTTCGAATTTTAATCAAATCCCGATCTAGCGCGTAACCTAAACGTGACTCGTGCGAAAATCTTGAAAAAGGGACCTTGTTACCGCGACGAGATTAATTTCTTCCTAAATAAAAATCCAGCAGTGCTTTCTTTCTTTTAACGCTCTGTTCGCTGGAAAGTTTTGCACCTTGGCCGCGCTAAAACTGCCAGCCTAGCAGGGTATAAATGAATATCGCGACTTCAATCGTGTATCCCGGTAAACCGAGTTTCGGATATCGACAGGTTCATCGCGTCGAATGCGAACCGACATTTTCTGCAGGTCGGTTTCGCGTAGTCTCGCCCCGTCGTTTTATTTCGGGCTGCTCGAGTCGGGCAGAGAATGGAACACAGCCCGTGACACTTTCGATAGACACTCGGTTGACAGAAGAAAGCGGAGGCTTCGAAGTCTCGCGTAAGGGTAGACCTCTCGACCCTCTGACCTACCACACCATGTAAACTCGAGTTTCTCCGAACCAGCTCTGTTCCTTCCAAGAAATACACGAAAGAAGGTGGACGTAGACTAATAGCAGCTGTACGATGACGTGGAAAGAGAGAAGTAGACAAAGGGATCGCGCGTAAACGTGCAGCGCGAATTAGCTGACACCCTTGTACGTTTCCAGCCGCTGTCACGTATCGAAGCGTCTACTACCGTATGAAACACGGTCCTTGGAGTCGTTAAGAAAGTAAATTCGCAGGGAAGCTGCGTCGAGTGGCTGACCAAGTTGAGCCAACGCCGTTGCGATCACCGTAAGATCGGTTTGTTTCCTGGAACGCTCGGTTCCTTCGTTAATGATCCGAGGCTCGGCGGTGTACGGGGTAAAGAAAAGCGTGTAAGAAGATTTACTAGTTACGAAGCCCGTGTTCTTCTGGATTTGCAGAAGAAATAAGATTGCTGGGAAAAAGCAGCGTCGCTGATGGATCGTACGAGCCATATGATTGCTTCCGCGCATCTGGAAACGGAATATGCGGTTCCCTCGGGGCATCGGAACAAGGATTACTACTTTCGAATTCAATACTACGTTCATTTCGTTCCAGTTCGATTTACGTCCGCGATGATTTCGCGAGACGCGTGCAGCAACTCGCGTTTAAGGATTCGAGTTACGACGGTGCAATACGTATCTCAAGCCTGCCTCGTCCCTCCCCGCGGACCGCTGCCAAGGAAACAACGTTCGTAAGCGAATCCTCTCGTTATCGGTAAATTGCACTGTCACGACGTTCGCTGCGTGCGACCGCAAAAACACGAACGAGTAATCTTTGCACTTCGGAAAACGCGGAACGACATTTAAAAGTATAATTCGATGATGGCAATCGCGCCGAGTCGCCAGCCAGGCACCGGGAGATCAGCGTTAATTCGAAACGCAGGATGGTTGATTTTCAAATTACCGCGAGGTAAACGCTTCCTCGCCGAGGAGGAAAATGCCGAGCGCGTCGCGCCATACGTTTCGAATAACGAGGCTAGGAAAAAACCGGAGGAGGAAAGCGAAACCCGAGAAAGGCAAGCAGCTTTTCCGCTGCCAGAGCAGAAGAATTCCTCCGAAAGTTCGTTAAGCTCGCTCGATATTCACCGAAGCTTCCCTGCGCGATCGCGTTTCTTTCCCCTGAAATTCCCACCGTGAATTTCGCCCCGCGACATCAAAGCGCCGGTGCAGTTTTTCCTCGCGGAAAGTCGGCGAATTACGCGTAAGCCCTTTAATTACGCGTAAATTATTACCGCACACCTGCCCTCTAATCTGTCGATGGCAGTTTTACCGAGCGGCCGCGTTGTTCGGGGGTGACGGAGCCGCGTTAGAGAGAGCGAAATTTCACTTTTACCGAAGAATTTCGACGAAGTTTCGTTGCTTCTGAAACTCGTTAAAGCAACTAGTCGGGAGAATGATCCACGGAGCGGCAGAGTGCGACTTTGCTCGAGCGTTGGCGAAATTGCGTAACGGATTGGAGAAAGTTTCGTAGACGAGGCTCGATGGTTCGAGATGCGAGGAGAGGGTGGAGAATTAAATTCTCGTTTTTGGTAAACGTCCGACGACAATGTACGCGGCCGCGAGAACGAATTCGGTAACGATCCGTGTGGCAGCGAAGCCTGTGCTTGCAAATCGTGGCGTGCTTGCCCGTGGCGACCGCAGAGATAGCGTTGCGATTTGCGAGTCTCGTCCAACTTGATCGATTGCATTTATTAGAATTAATGGGAAGACACGGACGGTCGCAGCGGCCTTAAAAGCTTCGTTTCCCGAGTTTGCTACTTGGCCCGTTTATTTGTTTACCGAGCTTTCGCGTGCACTTTCGTAACCGTTTCACAGTCATTAGAACGCGGTGGAAGGAAAAGGGAAGAGCGAGAGATCGAAAGCTCGCGGGGCCTTTGTCAGCGAGAAAAGTCATCTCTCGTCGGTATAAATAAGACGAATTTTAAAAGCGGCGCTTAACCAACAGTTACGAGACGCATGAAGTTCTTAAATTTGCACGCGGTATGAAACCGCCTTTCCGACTTTTACAAATACTCGTTTTGTAAAAGTTACGCAGCAACGGGACGCAAACTCCGGTATTTTCTTGAGAAGATAAAATAGACAATGCATGCCATAAATGGAGGAACTTTCGTCGTACTTTTCACCAGCGATTCGGTACTTTCGAAAGCGGATATCGAGTAGATTTTTCTCTTTACCGATAACGCCGACATTTTTCTTTCTCGCGCGAATCTGGTACTTAAAAATTTTGCCTGACAATCGACGTACTAATCGCGGAAGAAATCGGCAAGAATAGAGACGATATTTTATCGGGTCGGACAGAGGGGGTTGAAAAGTACGAATTACCGTAAAATCGTGTAATATTGCTTCGGACGTCGCATTTTTCTTCGCCACAGTTCCCAAGAAGTCGATGTCGAGGATCTCGCGATGTCGATGCCGAATAACTCCGTCTATGGCGTTTCTTCCTCTTTCTTCCAGCTTTTTAATTCCGCAACCGATCGATCCGAATCTTCCTCAACGAACGGGTCACTTTTAAAACGATAATCGCCAGAACCAACAATCGTCTCACGGTTTTTCTACCGACACCTATATTCGTTTGCTCCCTTTCCACCGAGTCTTTACTCCGAATCTGGTCCGAGGATCGATCCTCGCATTGATATTTCTCGATGTCCTCTACCCCTCCGAGATATTTCTACTCTTTTTCGAGCACCAGCGATTATCCATCAGGGAAGCGTACGAATTAGCTTCTCTTTTCCATCGGGTTGCTTTCTCGCCTTTTCGCGTTTCACCCGTGAACCCGTGATGAACGTTGCAGATGCTCTTTAAACGTTCATCAACATTGCACCGAGGACGACGATACCTCGCAATTGCGTTTCAACGATTCCGATTGTCCGCCAGTATTATCCGGTTACTCGGTTGTTCCCAGCTACAGGCCAATCGTGCTCCGCATTATTTATTTGCAATCAACTTTGATTAAACGGCGGAATTGCGGACAGCGACGAAATCTATATTATCGGAGCGGAAGAACGCGCGGCTGGACTGCTAGGACGAACGGACAACCAGTTGCAAGCGTAGCACGAGTTATTCGGTGCGTTCTGTCCCTCGACGTCGGTCGGTTCGCGCTGCTTTTCGAAATTGCTCGTGGTCGGGATTTTCCTCTTGAAAATTCGCGGAGAGTCGCGGTGGCGTGTGCGGGGCGAGTTTTTCGAAGAACTGCGGGCAAATTCGGAGCGTCGGTTCGCGCAGAAGGTGTCGCGTCGGAGCAACCGCGTCGCGTGCTGGCGGTTCGCGCACTGTTGGCTCCGTGGAATTCTGCGAGCCTCGTCTCCTACAGGAGTTCTCGTGACAGGCCGTCCTGGTAATGCGCAGACGCTCGTTTCTCTTGCATTTTCCCTCGAACGAAAAGGTACGCTTCGTTCATCAAACGACCATTTACCCGTGGATTCCTTTCGAAATTCGTTTTACGACCAAGCCGTCCATCTAAGCCCTTTTTCTCTCCTCCCGTCGAAACACCGTTCCAGAGGCTGCAGGCCAGCCGATCGGAAAGCTGAATCTCGCGGAGGGCGAAGCTTATCCGCGCGACACCGCGAGTCGCGAGCAAAGCGAAGAAAGCGTCGAAACCTTCTTTCCACTGAAATTTTTCACTCCCTTTCCCGAACACGATTCCCAGCTTCGAAGGTACCTACGTGGAAAAACTGTGAGGAGAATACTCCAGCGATATACGCCTCGATCGGTATGGTCACCTCGAAAGCTTTTCCCCTCGATCTTGCGAGGGAAAGCTTCTTCGGTTCTCGAGCTTTCAATTTGCCCGATAAATCGACTGGCGATCTATTCGAGTTGCGAGGACGTACTCGAATTTGCGAAATGTGGCCTTTCCTATGGAGCACGAAACCGCGGGTGTTTTTATTAACGGGCCGGTGGACAGATTACCATACGCGAAGCAAAGCGAACAGGGTAGTTTCCAAGTATCTATTCGATGGTGTTTTCAGTAAGCGTATCGGTGTGTATCTATATGCAAATAAGCGAACATCGGTCGTTTCGAGGGAAAGTGGTTTAAATAAATTACGTTGTTCCGAACCGCGAACACAATTTCCGTGTGTCTTACTCGCAGTCGGGGCTGCAAATATGCAACGGACTTGCCGAAGCACGTAACCATATTATCAGCCAGTTATCGTACGCTCAATGCTCCCTAATGACGTTACCATTTCAATTGGCCGTTTGTTTTATGGCGAACCTAAAATAATTTTATCGACGAGCGCGAGGCACGCGAGTCCCAGTTTCGAATCGCAATTTCGCCTCTTACGTACGTCGCTCCCCAAATATCTCTCACTCCTTGCCTCAAGAAGGAAAATAATTTCGTATATATGAAATATGCCTTCCACTCCTCGGTAAACGTCATCGAGGATGTCCGTATTGTAGGATTAGTGCTAGATTAATCCTAGGTTGAGAGAGATCTACGCGTCTAATACGCAATGACTCGTTTTTAATAGCAAAACAGATTTATTTTACTAAAATATTACACTAGGTACGAGAGGAATCTTTATTTCGGTGGCGTCACCCTGCATCGAGATCTATCTTTGCTTCGAGGAACCATCCAGTTTATCAATTCTCGAAGCTGGGTTGAGTAACGCAGTGGGTTGTCATAGAGTTTATAAAAATCTTGCCCAAGGGTTCGACGGGACACTCTTTTTGACGGTCCACCGTGTGCACCACGCTTCATAGAAGACCTCGAGCCTTCGTTTATTTCATACCAGCAAGAAATATAAAATATAATCAGAATCAAAAGTCCCGTTTGCTTTATTAATCCGATCTTTATCACGTAGCTTTCTCTCAATTTTGACTCTCAAACACACGATCTATTCGCTCTAAGTCTCAACTGCAAGTATTCTGCTTCGCCCGCACCCTTGCACTCTTACTTAAAGTCAAAACTCACCCTTTTCATACGCAGGCTTTCTTTCTCGAGCACTGGATACAGTCATCGAGTTGATTTTTAGAATCGTTTGTTCTTTCGCCCGCATCCTAGATATCGCCCTGAACGCTCGAGTCGAACCCGATGTGGCTGTTTATTATTCCTCGCTTTCCGAGAAGCGACTCGAGCGTTCTCATGCATTCGCTTAAAAGTAAGACCGCACACCCATTCGCCCCGATATCACTCTTGATACTATTTCCTTTGTCAGCGTCCTTCACTGCTCGCGATACCACAGTACAGAGGGTAAATTTTCGTCCTCGCGTTGGTTATCGAGGACACTAGGCCTCAGCGGCCGTCAGCTACCCTGTTCCAACTGTGACATTCTATAAATCCAAAATTTTGCTCGGCTCCCGCTCGATGATCGAATCCAGTTGCGAGGCCACGCAGACCACGAACTGCGGAGCAAGGAGTATTCCTCGTGGTCGCATCTCGTCAACGCGATTAATTCCTCGATCGATGATCCATCCACGCACGCGGACGTATCAACGATGCAGACGTAAGAAGCGGACGCGTTTCGCGAAAATTCATGCAAATCCCCTCCGACCAAGTTATCCTATTACTACGGAGTTGGTCCGCCGAGATGATCTTTCAAGGTCCTGTCCGATGTCATGGGCAGTCGATCGAGTGAACGCTACCGTTTTACTTCCGTCGACTATGCGAAGCGATTGCTTTGGATTCTCCGGAGAATAGATGGAATACAAGGCAGGATGTTGGGTCACTAGAGAGAGTGGCCTTTGTACTCGGCGCCGGCCACGAACTCGCTACAGTTCCAATTTGCTTTGCCGGTTTGTGCACGTCATCTATCCACCGGAGAGACGCCCGATCCTCGCCGTTATTAGATTACCAAGACATTACCAATGAGAGCTAACCGTATGAAACAGCGCCACGTCGTTTCGCGGTTTGGACGCCTGTCCAACTTGCTACCGCATAAAAGCCCGGATTCTCGCAACTTCATGGATATTGCACGTTCGTAGTTTCTTCGAGGCGGAGATCGAGAGGAACACAGCGGGGAAGCAAGTTGGCGAAATCCACGGTGTAATGGGTTCCACCGGGGAACGGAACAGAGGTACCTCGCAAACGCCGTTTCTAGCTTTCTTCCGTTAGCTTCATCGATCGTCTATCGGTCTATAGGCGAAACCAGAGGAGGATCTGTTCGGCACGCGCGGATCCTTTTACTCGATGTGTTTCGTACAACCCCGTGATACGTGACCGAATCCTACCGTATCAAATTTTTCCATTCAGCCTCGTTAGAAGGCTCGTAAGAATACTAAAATCGATCCCACTCGAGGAAGCGCATCCGAGGGGTATTGCACGTAGTTTTACATTTCAAATTTCCAACAACGCCCCTTTCGTTTAATACGATCGTGTCGAGGGTGCGATAAAAATTCCGGGAAGAGAAGATCCGATGTAGAAAACTCGGCTTTATTAGACGATGTCGAGTATCGCTGATATGATCTCGCGCCAGCATCGGTCTAACTCGAACAACGAATGTAAAGGAAATGCAGGTGTCGTTTTTCTCTGTCGTGCTAAAGGCTGCGCGGAATCTCACAGGGATAAAGATCAGTTTATTTCGCCAACTCGAAGACATTTCTCGCGGCAACTGCGAGACAGCAGAAATGCTTGTCCTCTGTCGCGTAATATTTCACGCACTTCGTTAGGTGTTGCTAATTGCCATTTCGCTGCGACACCATTTTCTAGGAGTCAGCGGGACTGCACGGCCCTTGCAGCGAAAAATAGAATTGCCGAGAAAAAGGCGAAAGAGCGACGGGAGAAGGGCAAAAAGTAATCCTTGCTGGAGTAAATGGAACATCATGCAACGGAAGCGTGGGATTCATTAATAAACTCTAATTACTGGAACGTGTAATTAATTAGGAGCCTTGCGAATGTAATAGTCGGTGAAGTTTACGCTTTCTGCTTCTCGATGAGACACGAATAAGCAGACACGTAACAAATATTCGCATTGCGAACAGGTGACAGGTGTTGGAAACTGTTGTAACATCGGCTTCCATTTTTAGTAGTTTCAAAGTAGCAGTGTCTGCAGGTGATAAGAACATGGAAGAATAAACTGTCAAGAGAAAGCAGTTGCTACAAAAATTGCGAGAAGGTGTCAAGACATCGGTTACTATCGCGGGAAGATAATTATTAGCGAACGTGACATTTTGGCCGATGTTCGGCAGACCATGGCTGACTATACAGAGTCTGCGGTTTCGAAACTCGGGGTCATAGTCATTTGTCGATTTGACTGCGGAGCCCGAACATATCTAAACTTTCACGGGGAGGGGTTGAAGACGTAAACGGGGTGGACAGTGGTCATCAATTACTACCGTGGGCTAGCTGAGACCGTTATCGGCTCAGCCTCACTTCACCCCCTGTTACAGTCTGATAATACTTTTCCGATAATTTCATTCAATTTATTTAATACGCGAGTAATACCTATTGGATTCCTACACCCGAGGAATACACTCGTAGACCAGTTTTCCCGAATCATCCCAAACTCGTTCGTTTCGGATCAGATCGGCCTCTTTCGATTTTTCTTTGCTCGCATTCTTCCACGTATCTCTTCCCCCCGATTTTTACGGGGAAATTAGTGTCACTCGAGGAAGATACAAATGTCTCGACAGTGGATTAACCCTTTGCATTCTGCTGCCACCACTATGGTGACATTGCAAGATGGCCTGTGACTCCGTTGCTGCTACTACGGCACTAGAACTCCGCTGGATTTACATGAAACATCGTTAGATAAAATTCCCGAAACACGGGGTTACCGTACGTTTACTGATAGATATTATACCGGTATACCTTTGGCAGAAGAACCGATGAAAATGAAATGCTACTTGACTGGTGAATATTGTACTATAGAAGCTAACAGGAAAGGTAAAGTGACTCGGAGTGACTGGTAGGTCACGTTAAAAATTGCTCAGAGTGCAAAGGGTTAAATTTCAGATTCAAAATCGATACAAAATGACGGAAGCTTCGTTTTCTAGCTTTCGCGTAACAATAGACAAGCGTATCTTTGAATCCATCAGGCAGGCGAGTATGCGGGCCTTCAGGCCAAAGTCTCGGAACGTAGAGTCTATCCGGTTAGACTTGGTAATTGGCGTCGTTTTCTAAAGATTTTCCTTACCAAATTTAAGTTACCCGTGCTCCATTTGGAATTGCGAAAGTTCTTTTCATCCTTTGGAAATGTAAGATGGATAGTGGCTATTGTACGAAGATGTGAATTAAGATAGATTAAGCTAGTTATAAGTTTGACGTTTGTCTTCGTTCCGTGGGACAGTATCATCGATACGGTACGGACAAGCAGGCGTTGAACATTGCCATAATATCAAAGAACTTTTTCTATTATACTTAGCAAAAAACAAAATCGACCAAGCTATCGATTTTCAGTGCTACCAACTAAATAGCTCCTAAATTCTCACTCCTGCATCGATTATCTCCTCGAGTTTGACGCACTAGGACTTCAGCTAAAATGTAAATTGCATAGAATTCTTCACCACTTCATTGCCGTGAATAATAAATCCACTTATAACACGGTAATAACTAATTCTATTAATTTCCCAATTAATATCGGATCCGTTAATTTTCTACTTCTGTGTCAGTTTAATCAGCGGTTTATTAAACCGAGACAGAACTGATATTTCACGTGCAGCCGAAGCCATATCCTCGGCTGATATACGCAGTACGTTTCTTGCCATAACGTTCGTAACATCGTTTCGGTCCTTCATACCTGTTTTCGGAAGAACCTTCGTACAATGGTTATTAACAGTTATTCCCGAAACCGTTCCGAGCTTCGCTAGCAGTAGAAGCTACGACCGACGCTGGAAATTCGTAATAGAAATGTAAAATCGAAGTACAAGTTCCAGAGAGGTTTCTCGGTAACTACCACTGCGACAGGTTAACGCTATAAGCCACTGTGTCGCAGGCGCCGACCTTTCGGACGTTCGACACGAAAGGGTGAGAATGGGTGGCAGCTACGACCCAAGCACGATTTTCTCTGATTTCCAATCGCGAACAGTCGCCTCTTCTTTTCCTGTACATTTGCCTGCGAGTGTTCCAACTTCGTGATTTCGCTTATCACCCTGTCTTCGCGTACGATTAGTCGAGAGTCCCGGACAGGGGTGAGTCGGTGGGAAAAAGCGAAATGCTCGAAACGAGTGGAACTGGGAGAAATTGCACGCGGAGGAATGGGAACAGCAGGTCGCGAAATTAAATATCGCGACTAATACAAAAAATAAATCTTGGCGGCGAAATGTTGCTGCGAAGAGGGAATGCTCTGAGCTCAATTAAGTCCCTTTCCAGCGTAAATCTCGTTTGCTCGACGAGGCAATCCTCGCCGGACTCGTTCGCGAAGATCGCGCTGGAGCAACGCTCTGGAAAGGGAATCTCGAAGATTCCATCTGGAAATTCAGAAAACGAGAGATCGAGGATCGACCGGGATGCAAGCGCTCGATGTACGTATACAGCTTTTCGGAAACTCTCTGGTTCGCTTGTTCGTAAAAGGTAGGTAAAATCGAGGATACATGTAACCAGCAACGACCGCGAAACCTGAAAATGTTCTAAACTTTGCCATCGAGTCTGCGTTGCAAGAGTCCTCCTATCCCCGTTCCATCTTACATACACTACCACATTTCATAGCGTTGCTTGTTCTTATTCTTGGGTATTTCTCTAGAGTCGTGAACCAGCTTCTTTATTGTCGCAATTTTGTCCTAGTTGTTCCCTTCATAGCTGGATTTTTCTTTTCAGCATACCGCTGTATGCAGTAGCCATTGTTTTAAATATTGGGATTCTTTTTTGGAACATTTCTCGGCTTCTTCTTTATATTTTTCCAGCATCCGATTCTTTGGAACATCGGATTATCTGGGTACTAGAAATCCCTCGCGAATGTTTATGTTTTGCCATGGTATTATTACCACGGTATTATTACCATGGCGGAAAGAGGTTTCAAAGGTAAATCCATGGGGTGATAGATTATTTCTCACAGCTGATCTGGGTTGTACGCTGTTCATAGCAGTACTCGGAATCGAAAGGGACCCGAGGAGCGCGCAGGGTAGTTGGCTGGTACAGGGTGGTTGTCGTTTGTGACAGGTGGTCGGTCAAGGGGTAGTTGGTAACGTGGGGTAAGATTCGGGTCCCTGGCACCCGTGGGAATCGAAAATGTAGGAATTAATTCGGACCCCTCTTTCCCATCAACCCTTATGCGAACCCCGACGACCGATACTTAACATGAAAGAATTATCATTGGCCAGGTGCTCTTCGAGACCTTTCCATTCGACTCTGGTTTAATAAGACGCACACGTTCGATAATCTCCCCTCAGTCCCTTTGATATCAAAGAAATAATTAACGAATTAATAAGTTTATCGAATTAAATTGTAATTAACGATAAATCAGTCACATACGATGGGTCGTTTAAGATCGCGTGAATTATATGGCTGAGATTATAAGGAAAAAAAAAGAATACTGCAATGACCCTGGATGTTAGTGCATCAATCAGTGCAGCTGCTGGATGCTTTAATTTATGACCCTGCTCTAAACGCGCAAGGCTATTATATACATTTATGGATCGTGCGTTGTTTCCAGTTCCACGAATGCGGTCTCTTCAAGCCGAGAGAAATTTTCAGTTTTTACAATGTTCAATCAGCATTGGCCAGTATTTACGGTTCTTATTCGTTGTTCCATATATTTTTACATTGTCCTGGAAAAACGAAATTCTCGTTTCCCGATATCGTTCCAGGGGGGATAATTTATTCGACAAATTCAAACGGACACTTTCAAACGGAATATCGTTCAATTAGAGGCACGTTCGTGTTAAATGAATTTTCTAATCGATATTTCATCAGGAAATGCAGCTGTTTTAGATGTCCGCGATGATTTCCAGTGTCCTTCTCTCGCGCGTCGTTCCAGCGGTTACGGGAATCGAATCAGCAAGAAGATGAATTCTTTTACCGTTGGTAGAGCGGCAGATCAAAGCAGACCCGATTTTCCAATTTCTCCTGACACGTGTTCTTTGTGCGTCTGGATCCGAGTAGAAACAGTCCAGTGCTGTAGCGAACGATCTTAGTTACAGTACTGTAGCGACCATCGTTCTCACCCTCGTTGCTAGATGGATTTCAACTTCGAGGAGGTTTGAGGATTTTCTCGCAAGTACTCGGAAAACCTCCACTAGAGGTTTCATATGTATATAACTTCCAGACCTTTCAATAGTATCCCAGTCTAAGGCATGAATCCGCTAGCAAGATACCTTCTCTTCCCTCATCCCCCTTTCCTCCTATTTATTTAATTACTTATTTATTTATCTATTTTATTTATCTATATTTATTTATCCATCCCTTTATCCACTTAAAACCAAAAGCTGTATAGTTTTCGTGCCTTTTCTATACATAGGCAAACCCGCATACTAATTTAAGATAGTCTAGAGTTTATATTACCCTATAGCGATAAGCATGGTAGATTAAGTTGGATTCTAGATCGCGAGTGCTTCACGCTGGAGCCATAGATCTCATAGTCTAAGTTTTCATTTGTAACCCTTTGTACGTTTTGCTTCTTTTATATGTACATTATTGTATCTAGTTAAATTGGGAAAAAAGAAATTGGAGTCCACTAGCAGGTCCAGGACGAAACGCTTCATCCCTTTCTTTTCCTTTCGACCCTTGTAGCACCACCGCCACAACGAGGACGCCTGTGACAAGCTGACTTCAGCAAACAACCGTGGAGGAGGACACTCCACAGTACCAACAATTGACACGAGTGACCATTTCTCGAAGACACGCACGCGATCATCGAGGAGAGCGAACATCTCTTGGATTATTCCCCGGTTTCAGCAAAGACGTGTTTCGTTGTCTCGAGATAAGTTATTCACGTTTCGTAGGAAATTCCTGCAAGTGGAACGGATAACGAAGGTACGAGTCGTTGAAAAGCGTCGCGACGCCGGGTAATTCGCTCGATTGGCCCACTTGCTATATAAACACGGTGGTTTCACGCGAATCTTCCCTTGTTTCTCCCTCGTTTCAGAACCCTCGTGGTACATACATTTTCCATCAAAATCCCGTCTGTATTTGTTTCGAACGGAAGCCATCTTTCTGTGCCGGGAAGAGAAGATGGCTGGAATAGAATTACCCTTGATTATACCGGGCTCCTGTTCCATCCCGAGTCATTTTCTTCCGTTTCATAACGGGCTGACCTCCATCCTTTCGTCCCTCGGTATCATCGATTCGTAGGGAGCTGCGGAACGACTGGTATAATCGTGGATTAGATGGAAACGGGTAATTCCCAGAGCACGAAATTTGAAATTGTGCCATGTACTCCGGGTGAAAACATCTCTACGTCTGGCACTACGTCAGATCTATCGAGTGGTTTCATTCACGTGCCGGTTGATTCGGCCGTATGAAAAAGGGGTGTTGCAAGAAGTGAATGGCGGAACGTGCTCGATATAGAGGAGCATCGAAAGTGGACGATCAATTTTTGAACGTTTCGTTCCGTTTCGACGGCGATTCTCTCGCGCATCCACGCACGATCATAATACTTGTTGGACGCGTTGTTTGTTCCGGCTTCGTCGGAAGGCACCGGTGTAATTTATTGCTTATCAAACGCAGCGTGAATTAGAGCATGCTAGATGCAGATAGCGGCAGACGGCGATGCATGTATCGCTTGTACCTAATACCGAAACGGTATTGTAACGGCAACAATACATCCTACGAAGCAAACTAAGGATTCTCGATAACGAAGACCATACTCGGAAAATGCATTTATTCACTCTGCACTCGCTGATAACTCTTTGTAGCACGAACGAAGAAATATCGGTGCTTTTGTGCCTCGGCCAATTCTTAGGATAATCCGGATTCGCGAGCTGAACGTTCCGCTTTAATTCATTTCATTTGCGAGCTAAACTGCACCGTTTAAACTCGCGTTGCGTTGATAATAGTTTTAAGTTTAATCACACTCCTCCGGGGGGTCGCGAAAGAACAAAAGTAATTAAACGGCGGAAAGTTGAGGGAGAAATTCCGTGTCTCGACGAACGGGGCTTGATCTATAGATCCATACCGTCCATTTGTCGATCTAATTGCAGGAACGTGCTGTTTCGCTAGTCTCGTTTCCAAATGAACTTTTCCGAGATTTCCAACTGCAATCCGTCGTGCACATAAGCCAGGTTGCAAAGTTTTTAACAGACTCGATCGATCTTCGCATCTCGCGTCTGCCCGCCTGCTCGCCGAGTTGCTCGGCGAGCAAGCGAAAAGGAGCACGAGGCAAGGAGCAAATAGAAAAATTTGCAAGTTCGAACGCGAGTGACTTTGGCGTATTTAATCACGGTTTACTCTCACCCTAAGCGATAAATCGAGAAATTTACGTAGCTTCGAAAGTCACGCGCTAAACGAACTCGTCGTCGACGATCGACGCCGCAAGGCGGGGTCAAGAGGCTAGGAAACATCGGCTTTTTCTAGCAACTTTCCAACAACTACGCTTGACAAATTTAATTACGGCTCTCCGCGTTGCTACATCGGACGGGACACCGATAAAATTTACGTTCTCCGAGGGTGGCGATATTTCCTTCAAAGTCTCGAGGAAAGCTCGAAGGGTCCGTAGGTTTTCCAAGGTGGGAAACCCGATGACCTGCCGAACGTGGGGATCCGCGGGAATGTAGAAGAAGAAGAAAAAGTAGAAAATAGGTGAAGAACAGAACGAAGGGCGCGACTGGATGGCGGTACCGGTGTACGGCTAGCTCGACATCGCGAAAGACGAAGAAAGAGAACGAAAGCTGGCTGGAGATGCAAGAAAGAACGGACACTCGAGCTTT
The DNA here is from genome assembly GCF_001483705.2 of Eufriesea mexicana. Classification (NCBI taxonomy): domain Eukaryota; kingdom Metazoa; phylum Arthropoda; class Insecta; order Hymenoptera; family Apidae; genus Eufriesea; species Eufriesea mexicana. The sequence continues at coordinate 551,813 of NW_016911035.1, forward strand.
GGCTGACGTCGCTTTACGTGCCGACATAATGGCCCTTGTCTTCGCCACAGTTCCGAGTTCTATTCAAGCTCGAAGCGACTCACCGACCACTGTGCAACAGTGACGCGATTCTTAAATCTACTTAGCAAGCCTAGTTTCTTTTCCGCCGCTCTGCCTACCCTGCTCGCCTGCTTCTCGCGTTGCTCGTCGATTTCCATTGTGCTCGAGTTTTCCGATCCTCGATTTGTCCTCGACGCGCGCGCCGCTAAGAATAAACGCGGCATGGGATTCCCTGTTTTCCCGTCGCCCGATCTAATCGAATTTATCGCTGCAGGTGCACGTATGAGGGATAAGGGTAAAGGAAGATTAATGATCGAGAACAGACGGGGTTCAAGTATTCGCGCCTAGATCGCTTTTGTTCCCCTAACTACCCTGTTTGTGCTCGTTAAACCGATTTGCCAGTTTGCAAGTAAACAATAGCGAATCGCGTTACGGTTACGACAATACGATGCAAATATGAAACTACAGCGTCATCGTCGGCCGATTATTAAATCTAACTGCGTGTTAAATGTTGCACGCTGGGCAAAGTTAAATTTACATGCCATATACATACAGATTAGATCCCTTCTACGACTTTTACGCGCAATTCTCCCGGCTGCCGAATCGATCCGACGCGTTCCTTTCTTCGTTCGAGGGTTCCACGAAATATACACATCGGGCACAGGGCAATCGATAGACCGTGTTTTGCGTAATTTCCACTTCGGTATTCGTTACAGCTTCGTTACGACGCTC
>NW_016911035.1:552845-559968 GCF_001483705.2 Eufriesea mexicana
CGTAGGATGCGTCGCGCGCGCGAGCACTCCGTCGTGACGACAATTGGATCGCGCGAATTCGCCCGCTCGTCCCCCATCGCGCGCATTCGTGCTCGCGATACGAATTCAATCTGCCCCGTAGTTGGTTCGCTATTTCTTCCTCTAACGAGAGCCTCGGGTTGCCAACGAATCGTAAGGTTGCTCCGCGACGGAGGACTATAAAAGAACGCTTCCTTCGGCGAACGGCGTCAGCAGCTTGAAAAATTCAGACAACGACGCGCGAATGCGCGCCAGCTTCCTCGCTGACGGAGTGGAAGACGCGGAATCGGTGCTCGTATATGTTCGAAGAACTCGATAAATAGAAGGTCTCATATAGACGCTGTTCTCGACGTTACGCTCTACGCCCATAGATTATTTACGAGAGGGTGAGTCCGGGGCCGGAACGATCTTGAACGAGAGGTTCCCTTCCATTATTCAACAACTGTGACCCATCCCTTGGCAATGGACGGACTCTCTTCATCGGCTAATTCCATACATTTCGAGTAACATTTATCATAGGAATGACGGGCAGAGCGTGGATATTTAGGTACAACCCACGCGTGGCTGTCGTAATTTCGCCGACGAAAAGGCCAAAAGAATCGTAGGTCTTCGTTAAGCCGTAATGCAACGGGTATTTCTCTGCCGACACTATTTCCGAACCCGCGACGCTATTTTAATCCTGTTAAGATCGTTTTCTTAATATAACGGAAGAAAACAGAGCGACGCGTCGGGGAGACTGGAAGCTTTCGTTTGCAAAATTCATATTCCCTCGCTGGGTCTAGCTCGTTGTGGAAAATACAGCTTCTATCAAGACGCTCCGCAAGCTCGCGCTTGCCCGATATCGGGCAAATTATCGCAATAAAGTCTAGTGCTTCCATCTCTTGTTGTTGGTAACAATTACCTGCTCCATTCTCAGTAGTAAGAGCTATTACGGTCGGGCACGAGTAGCTTCGCTCCGGCCCCGGTCGGACACTTATCCGGAATATTCCCACTCGATAGTAACATCGCAGCACCGGATCGCTGTTCGTTCCACGCGACACTGCCTTTAAAGGCGAAAATACCTTTAAAATCGGATCGAACGGAGAAGGAGAAAATTTTCGAAAATTTTACAACCGTCTCTTGCGTAATATTCCAACCGAAAATATTTGTCTACCCCCTCCGCCGGCTAAGAATATCTTCGTCCCCGTGACCGTCAGATTTTTCAGACAGGGAGAAAGGGCACGATCGTTAAAGCGGTGGGAAAAATCGGAATATCGATTCGGAAAGAATGTTCGCGATAGGTTGATTTCTTAGGACGAAGTGCACATGCATATCTGTCAGACGCTTCCCCCGAGCATCGAAGCGTCATATGCCTGGCTCGTTTGGGGTATCAAAGCCTCCGTGCCTTTATTTCAACTCCTTTGTATCATTCCCCTCTGACTATCGTTGCCTGTGATGCACGGTCTAACGACAATATCATCGGTGTCAGTATACAATCCCCGTTTCTGGCGACCGACTTAGCCACCGGAGTTCGCGCAAGCGTCTTCCGGTTCAGCCTGTAGAAGCGACTAGGGGTCGCCGGGGATAGGGGGAACCTCGGCAAATCAATACGTATATATCCGCCAGTAACCGGCCAGTTGGGGCTCATCCTTCGCGATAAACGCATCGAATTCCGAACGATCGTCGAAATTCATCCGGATAGTTTATTCGCCATTTTTTTTACAAACGCTACGTTGTCCGAGTCCGATCGATCCTGCCCGTTCCACAAAGCAGAGTCACGCGAGCCGAGTTATTTGGTGCATGCAAAGCAGCGATATCGCCCCAAGGTGCAAGGTGCTAGCTCGGAAAGGTAACTGACCCTGTGCAACAACGCGAACGTTCAAGCCGAATCAAGCAACCACTCCAAGAGACCGGTGACCTCGGAACGAAGATCGATCGCAAGCTTCTCCTTCGACCAATTCTTCTTTCCGTTCGGCACGTCGTCACTGTCCACGCGATACATGTGAAAAAAAGGCAAGTCTCCCGAAGCTTCGAAAATCGAGAACGATTCGGTGCCGAGTGTGTTCGTTCACCCTGAAGAACTCGTGACTTGGATCGCGCGCGCACACGTCCAGCGAACGCGGAGAGCATCGCGAGGTCATCGAGCTGCCTAACCGAGACACCGTTTCGTCTGACTGCATTCGCTGAGGAAACGAGTCGAATCGAATCCCGGTACCACGATCGAGTTACCAGGCTCTCGCAAGGCCGTGAGGCTATTGGGACGTCTGGTGGGAGCGCGTGATTGCTCGTTCCGCACGGATTTCCCGAAACACCCCCAAAACGGCAACCCGTCGTCGTTGTGGTGTTGCCGGGGCCCCGCCGTTAGCCGCGAGAGATCGCGAGAAGGGAACTTGGCAGAATCGGCGGGGCGATCGCCCAGAGGATCGGCCTCCTCGTGCGCGACCGGCTCCACCACCACCACCTACGCCGCTTACTGGCGGCCCAGTGAAATGGAGGAGAAGTCCTCGGCTCGGTTCTCCGAGTACTTGTTCGCCAAGATGGATGGCCAGGACGTGTCGGCCTCTCAGGGTCCCCGTAAGGTGACCGCCGACACCAGAAAGTTCGTGCGAGAGAATCTTCTTCTCGTGGTTACCCTTTCCGGTGTCTTGTTCGGCGTGATACTCGGTAAGTAACGAGAACCATCGCAATCGATCTCTCCCCGGTTAAGTTTCCTCACCCGTGATACCGAACATCCTAAGGATAATATTAGTTTCTACGCGTTGACCTGATTCACCGTGCACGGCGAGAGGCGCGGTGTTCCTTCGCCGAGCGAACACGGGTCATCGATATGTCAGGTAAATGTCAATCGGTTGCGCATCGGAGATGGAAAAGCGACGAGGGTATCCTCGGACTCGGGACCCAACTCGTACACGGATCGTTCGCGTTGAAATTGAACGGTAGTCGCAAGTAAGGGCGGGTTAGATCGCGCGCATCGGGTACCCCGGATAATGGCCGAACCATGCCAAAAGCTTGCAACGCTTTCGTCCATTACGGGAAAGCGTGCCAAGGTCGAGTTCATCCGATACCGGCCGATCTTACTTTTTCTCGCGATCGATATCGGTTATAGATAGAAGCTGTCCAGGCTTTTTCGTTTTTTTTTTTTTTTTTTTTTTTTTTTTTTTTTTTCTTTCTTTATTTCTCATCCTCTCGATTGGCCGAGTTTATGGGACATAAAGTCACGTGCGCGAATGTGACACACGTGTTAATAACTGGTTATGTACGCTACTGCTTAACGATCGGGGCTTCATAATCGTTCGGCCTATACCTCTCTTTCTCTCTCTCTCTCTCTCTCTCTCTCTCTGTCTGTCTCGATGACGTTCCTCCGCGAGCCGAATTCGTTCCCGTAAATTGGAACTGACAAACGACCATGGGTATAGACCGGACAAGACCCGTTCGCCATCAACGGAAACGATCCGTATCGAAATTAACGCTCGTTACATAAAACGTGACCATGTTATCCTGTTAAAAGGCGTCAATCATCGACGAGAGGTTTCCTTCGAAAGTCTCATCTAATTAACCAACTTGTCTCCTCGAAGCCGAAAGAACAACCTTGAACGAACGTTTCAGCCGTGCGGGCCAACCTTTCTTCGGAGTTGCGTTGAAAGAGACTCTTTCCTCAAAGCACTCGAGGGCCGTCGACATGTTTTCGTTCACGCTTCGTTGTTCTTTTCGTGGATTTAATTACCGCGCACAGCCCACTTCCGCTCCGTTCGCGAATTTCAATCGAGACGCGCGCCGCTTTCGCGACGAAATTGAAATTGCTACGTCGAACGATACCTATACACGACGTGAACGAAATTTGTACCCGTTAAATTTTTACGCGTCCATAGACAATCGACGACCTATTACCGTTCTCCGACTTACACACTCGTTAAAGCTGATCGAAAAGGCTCGGTTATTCGCGACCGAGTCGAAACCTTTCCTCGTATCGCGGGGATATAATTTTCTGCCGTTTCGAAACGCCGGACTTTCAGACGTTGAACTCGTTTTCATCCTGCTATGTCATTTCATCGTGTTCACCTTGAATAGCCTTAAGCCTTCTAGAAGCAGCTGTCATAGAAGTAATCTCGTTATTTTTTCAGGGTTCGGTTTACGACCCTTGGGCCTCGGCGATGACGCAATTATGTTAATCAGTTATCCTGGAGAGCTCTTCATGAGGTTGTTAAAGTTAATGATCCTACCGCTGGTGATTGCCAGTCTTATATCAGGTAACTACGTGTAACTCGATGCATCCTAAGAAGATGCAGGCGAATGAAAATGGAAGTAAAAGTGATTATCGAGATGCAACGTTAATCGAGTTCTGTCGATGACTTTCAGGCTCGGCGAGCCTGAACGCAAGAATGAACGGGATGATCGCCGTCCGAACTTTGGTGTACTTTATACTCTCGTCATTGCTGAACGCTGTCCTTGGTGTTGTCCTGGTTCTGCTCATTCATCCGGGTAATCCTGGAATTAGAAAATCGATCGCGACCTCGCACAGCGGGAGAGCCGTTAACATCTTGGACAGCCTTCTCGATTTGGGAAGGTAACGTTCCCTTACCCTCTTCATTCGTGAAATCGCGTTAGCCGTTAGATATCGATCACGCTCGTTATTTCTGTACTTTTGCGTCGACACGTACGCCAACGGCGTTCGGGAATTTTCCTACGATAAAAGTAGAGTCCTTTACCTCGTCGTCGGAGCAACGCTTGACTCGTTTCACTGCCACTCTCCTATGACAGGGATATCGCGGTAGCTTTCGTCTCGCGCCGCGGCAGCCTTGCTTGCCATCGGCGATTATTCTCGTCCTTTCTGTCTACGCTCCTCCGTTTTATCCGCACCGGGGATAATAATGCGAAACCTCGGAGATAACGCGGCTCTTTCGATACGTGTGTTCCGCGCGGAGCGGATCAACGGGTTTAATTGGAAAGCGACCGATCGATTCGTAGAAGCTGCCGTAAAAAGCGTTTCGTCATTTTCCCTATTTACGCGGGGCGATAAATTATCGCGGAACGGCAGCCGGGTGTCCCAATGAGAATTAAGGTCGCGCAGTTTCACGACCGGTGAACTTTTCCAGCAATCGGGAACGATATCCGACGTGACGAAAATAAAAGTATCGATCGCGCGGCGTACTTTATTTGCACGAGCCGAAGAAGTCCGTTTAAAGCATACGCTCGTCGTGCATGCCATCGGCTAATGGAATTACACGCTATATCGCCGATAAACGCAGCTATCGATTAACTACTTATAAAAAAAAGAGAAGAAAAAAAAAAAAAAAAAAAAAAAAAAAAAAAAAAAAAAAAAAAAAAAAAAAAAAAAAAAAAAAAAAAAAAAGAAAAAAAAAAGAAGAAGAAAATAATGCGTCGCATCTGATTCGAACCTTCTCGCGTGTTACAGAAATATGTTTCCGGATAATATTTTCCAAGCAGCCTTTCAACAGGTACACCTTCTAGCTTTTAACGATAATCAGATACGCGGATGTATCCGGATTTTAACGGGAAATATTGTCAACAGGCGCACACGGTATACGTTCCAAAAACGCCGCCCTTTCGAAATCTCACCGACTCGATATCCTCGGATGTCCTCGGGGACGAGGAATTGATGAGAGTAACGCAATACAGAAGCGGCACCAACACGTTGGGAATCGTGTTCTTCTGCCTGGTGTTTGGTACATTCCTAGGTACGCTCGGCGAGAAAGGTCAAATAGTAATCGACTTCTTCAAAGCTGTGTTCGAAGTCATCATGAGGATGGTGTCGACCGTGATGTGGTACGTATAAACACGTGGTGGTACGGTATATACGTGGGAATAGATGGGGAATGACGTTGGCGTTGGTTCGCAGGATGACACCGGTTGGCATCACTTCCGTGATAGCTGGGAAAATACTGGGCGTCGCTGACTTGGCACTGGTGATGTCGCAGCTAGCCTGGTTCATCGTCACGATCGTGATCGGTGTGTTTTTCTATCAGCTGGTGATCATGCAGCTGATCTATTTGGCCTTCGTGAGAAAGAACCCCTTTAAATTCTACGCCGGCCTCGCCCAGGGTACTCTCACCGCCTTCGCCATGGCATCAACGTGAGTCGTCGACCTTCGAACTCAGCCCGACCTTCAGAGTACCCATATCGCCTACCTCACATGGCCTCGGTCGTCATCGTCATTTAGTTCTTGACTCTTGTACTCGGTTGACCGCGTTTCACCTCGGTTCTCTTGCATCGGACATGTCGTGTCTTTTATTTTTCTTTTACATCGTGTCGATTACGCTCGTCAAACGTTCGAAGAAACTGCAAGGCGATCAAGACTCGAAAAACAGGTCGACGCATGATCCGAATCGATTGATAGAGACAATATGTTTCAGCCAGCCGAGAGGAGGCATTGCGAGGCCTTAGTCCCGCACACCTATCCAGATTCATCCTTTTCGAGTAGCGTTTCACAACGTTAGAACACGTTAAAACGTTGAAATTTGCTCTTCGAAGACGTTGTAGAACGTTGACGAATCCTACATTCCGTCTTTCATTCGACTCCTATTTGGACCTTTTATGTTTCTTTAATGTTTCCGCGTTGCTCGCGGGGAAACTCTTCGTGACCAATGAGAAAGAGAGAAAGAGAGAGAGAGAGAAAGGGAGAGAGGTATGCAGTTCTGGGTGGCACTTAGGATGCGGATACTCCCGGTTAGTAGTAATTATCCACGAACTTTCGGTAAAGTTTACGTTTATCTTGGCCTATCGTGGCCGAAGGCTGTGCACACGCGTATCCGCGTATCGCATGGATGCCGCGCGTACCGAAATTTCGATGATCTCGAAAACGAGATATGCGCGCGCGAGTCGTCGATGAGCCGAGGAATGGGACAAAGGACAAAGGCATGGAAAATTACACGAGTGCACGGAAATGCTTCGTTACGTCCGTGTGTATTTAGCCGGAAATCAGCTGACTCCGTGTCACCTGGACTGATTCTTGGCGTGGAAGCTTTCAAGGGCTTCCATTATCCGAATCTTCTGCCCCTCGTAAGAGGAAGGACAGAGGAAGACGAGACCGCCAAAACAGGCTTCGTGCCACTTATGCTATTTATTTAAGTATTCTCCAAGAACAAGAGGAAAGAAGAAAAAAATATTG
>NW_016911035.1:560112-593601 GCF_001483705.2 Eufriesea mexicana
CCCCCCCCCCCCCGTTTCCCTTTGCTTCTCCCCTTCTCCCCTTCTCCTCTCTCGCCATCATTTCCATATCGTTCCTTCCGATGCATCGTGGGACAGAGAAGCATTCGTACATGGTGTAAAGGTTGCAATGATTTTTAACGTGCTTCGAACCTTTTCCGTCCCATCATTGCGGCGCTCAAGATCAAGTAAACGCCCTGCAACGGCAATGTCTAATTCAACTTGTTTTCTATGTGGATTAACTTTTTCCAGAAGAGAGCGTACACAACTGTGCGTACACTGTGACTGAGAGAAACAGCTCTTAGTGTATCTGAACAGAGACTGTATGAATATCATGATGATGTATTAGAACACGCGCTGCACGCGGCCTTTTGCAGGTGGTTCAGAGAACGAGGGTGGCCTTGGTAAGTAATCGATGGCCGCAACATGAAGGTACATGCCATTGTCTGTTACAGCAGTTTAACCTGACATCGGGACGCCATGGACGGGAGTCATCTTCTCTGCCACGCCGACATTAACCCTGGTTGATTTTCAGTTCGTCTCGCGGTCATTCTGGTTATTAGTCTCTCGAAACCTATCTGTCCACACGCCACTCGTACCACCGAACGCTCTATCAATCGACCTTAGCGCGTACCTCCTCATCGACCCCCCTATTCGCTTCGTTCAATTCGTGTGCTTCATCCAACTCATTGCGTTATCCAACTCGGAAGCGTATACTGTCGAGGAAATTCCGTTAGAATTTAGAACGAAACACGATTAATACTACGCCAGAATGACCCCTCCTCCATGGACATCGGCTACGCAGCACGCAGCAATGATCTATCTTTATCATTCGACATCTGCTTTGCTCCATCTTTCCTAACGCAGTTTTGTACAGGGCCGCCGCACTTCCGGTCACATTTCGTCTGATGACGGACAAGCTTCGGGTCGACCCGAGGGTCACCAGGTTCGTTCTACCGATCGGTTGCAACATTAACATGGACGGGACAGCGCTGTTCGTCGCTGTGGCCAGCATATTTATCGCGCAGATGCATGGCATCGTCTTGGGCTTCGGTGAAATTATAACCGTTATGTAAGCTCCTTTCATCCCTTAATTCTCCTCCCTGTCTTCCGTTCGCTTCAACGTCGTAACGTTCTTTTCTCCTTTCAAGTTTGACTTCTACCGCTGCGTCCGTGTCATCGGCGTCAGTTCCAAGCGCCGCTCTGGTCCTCCTTCTCGTCGTTCTGAGCGCCATCGATGCTCCGGTCTACAACGTCTCGCTGCTCTTCACCATCGATTGGTTCGTGTAAGTAACCGTTTTCCTAACGTTCGATCTAAAATTGGAAGCAACGTGTTTAAGCCGAGCATTTTCTCATCCAGAGATCGTATTCGAACCACGAATAACATGTTGGGCGATTGTTACGCCGCTGCTGTGGTCGAGCAACTGTCGAAGAAGGAATTGATGGCGTTGGACGCGGCAGCTTATCAAGTAGGATTATCGCGCGATCGTCGCAGTGTTTGAGGGGAAAGTAAGGTGGAAAATAATGGACGATGTTTTCTTTCCAGTCGGAGACCGTTTTGCCGACAACCATCGCAAACGGATGCATTTCCGCCAACAGGGTACCTGATCCTGATACCATCGTCGTCGAGATGCAAGACGACTCGAGGATAGCCGGCGTCGCCAAGTAAACAAGCTTGTTGGTAGGGCTAGGCTATCACTTTGTAAGATTCCAACGATCGCGCGCATTTTCGTTACGTCTTTTATTAATTCTGCTTTGCTACCGCAACACACTCGTGCAAAACCGTTGACATTTACGAACGATTCGTGGCAAGCTTTCATCATGGTACGTACGTTTTTTCGTTTCCACCGTTCTCCTGCATCGCTATCGAACACACTCGACCTTCGCTTCCTTTCAATCGAACTCGCGGCGAAATATCGATCGTCGTCCATGTGACGGTAAGGAACGAAACGAGAAAAGAAATTCTTACGTAGCAAGCGCAATTACGTCCGCCCACGATACTCGAGGAATCGACCGATTCCTTTTATAACCCGTTGGTAATTATTAAGCCTACGTTTCGTCGCATAGGACGATAATCGAGCCGCTTTGACCTAGAAGCCGTAGATCACTGTACTCGCGTGTCATCGCATAAATAACCGATCAATCGCAAGTGTAGCGTACCGCGAAGTGATTCGTGCGAGGAACAAAGTGGACCTTCGTATCGGCATTATGCAAATCGCTGCGCAACGACCTTGGGGGTGCACGACGCGATAAATACAGCCTGGCATTGGGAAAAAGCGAGCATGTTCAACGTTTAAAAGTTAACGTCGTTTCGACCACTATCGCGTGTGTTTACGTAGAGCGAGACAGCGAAAGGAGCTACGCGTCGAGTTGAGAAAGGGTAAATCATTTCCACCCTCTTAGAGTTCTCCGACGAATGATTTCGTAACTATGTCAACCGACTACCGATCAATGGACTCGGACTCGGATTTGGATTTGGCAGAGTTGGTTTAAATCGAGAACGAATCGGTCCACGAGTCTCGGCCCGACGAGACTCTTCGATCATGGTTCTCATCATCGTTGACAGCTTTGATTCATTCTTCCATGCGATCGTCATCTTCGATACGTGTCATCGTGCTTGTTGAAAAAGTGCCGCTTCGAAAGGTTACCGGCGCGCGATAGATCCTTCAATCTTGTTGTTTCGTTTCAGCATCAGCGTATTGCAGATACCGAGGAGCGTGACGGAAGAGACAGTTTGACCTGTGGTTCACTCCGAAAGTTAGTTTAGCTATAAATACACCATCGAGTGCGATGCGTTCAACAACGGGGATCAAAGAAACAATACACCGGCTACACACGAGTGTCATCCTTTTTGTCGCACCATGTTTTCTACTCTCGCAGAATACGTTAACACGTAAGGGATAAAATGTCATTGCAACCTTAACCGATATCAAACTTACAGTCAATATGAAAGGGTGCGTTATGCGATTACCGGGACACGTTTGGACGCTATCATCGGCTAGGATTAACTGACGGCGAGGAGCGTAAACTACTATATAGGCTTTCGTAGTGGCTTGCTCGAGCTGAAAAGCGAAAATCGCGAAATCACCGATTCGATTGCACTCTGGAGTATTAACGATCGCGTGAACAGCGTCGGATGTGGTGCCTTATTTTAACGCGGTGTATAAATGGCCGCGAAACAGTAGAAAAATGCTCTTTTCGTTTGCCAAGCATAGAGCAGCGTTGACTCATTGCCTGGTAAATATATCTTCCGTGACCGATCGTTGTACTGCCACAAAATCTTTTGTACAGTGTGAATTTTACGAGTCAATGAAACGATTTTACGAACCATTAACCTAACCTTTTTCATTATCAGACAATGAGTGAGACTTTGCACGGCGCCACGATGACTTTGTGACGCTTGATCGATGTCCCTTCTATATGTAATATATATACCGGATTTTGATCGATTGTTGACAATTACGTGGAAGAATATCGGAACGTTAGTAATGTTATAATGCCACATTTGGTGTAGCGTTAGGAACGTTGTGATACGAATCGATTAGCACGAGTCACCAATATAGTAATCACAAACGTATATCAAGTCATCGGTTAACGTTTGATAGATATAACGTCGTTGAAACACTACCAACACGTAGACGAAACATTTCGAATGAAAGTGTAGGTTCCTTGTAGCTTCTACCGTACTGAATTTCACTTTTGGACCATCGACAAACGCTAGATCGGTGCACAGAAATCTCGGCTGACGAGAGAGATCCGCCATATACGATCGACGACATATTTGCCCGAGATATCTGATGAAGGTATCGCATCTACGATAATTCTGCCTCTGTGTTTTCCGATTTACCCGTAGGCCAACTTACATTTCAAGTTAAAGTTGTCGACTTTGTAAACACGTCTGAAAAAGTAAAAGCGGAAAAAGCAAAAAAATGGAAAAAAACCACGAGAAAACGAAGAAAAAAGAAAGAAGACATAGCGCTCGCCAAGGAGCAATTTCAAGACTGGACATGCCATTTGAATTACCATGTATTCAATCGTTATAGGAGAATTCTGAAAAGGGTTCACTAATTTTAGGCACTAGAGACGTAGGTCGATACGTGTTCTCTCGTAGAGACTGTTTAAATGTACAAATTAACTGGATAAATAGTGCTTGGTAGTGAGCTCTACGTCGCTTCAGAACCACGCTCGGTTTCATCTCGAGGGACTTGGTATAATTTTCGCAGCTTCGTCGCTCTCTTTTCGTCCAGAGGATTTTGCTTTCTTAGCTTTCTCCCCCGGTTGTTGCGTTCTTGTTGCGTCGGCCCCTTTACTTTCCAGTTTCGCCGTAGTACCAGTGTTCGCGTACCCCTCCGTTCATAATTTACGTTTCGATAGCGTATACGAAAAGGCGCTTTGTTTGTAGTCTGATAACCCGAAGAGGAGAATAGAGAAAGAATTTATCAAAATACTTCAAAGACTACGTGTGAATATACTTATAAGGCTCAACGTGTTGTATTACAAGATGCAGATTTATACAAGACTGTCGTGTTGTGTCTTTCTTGCCCCCTTGCCCCGACACGTTCCCCGACCGCGCAAGATACGCCAAGGGTTCTCGTAAACATAGTCCGTCGAGTTCCTAAAAAATTCATTTATTTAAGATTCGCCGCGAGGCGAACCATTGGCTCACAGAAGAGTCTTTGTACAGAGTGTTGTCCTTTTTTTTTTTTTTTTTTTATACAAAATATGACATACCTATCTTCTAATCTTTATGTATATATGTACCTGGCTGAAATGTCGTCTTCCGTTACATCGAAGTTCCAATCGGAAGACGAGCGCAAAGTAAGAATTAAATGACGGAGGTTAAAGTGCTGCTCCGGAGTTGCGCGACCACGAGCATAGATCGGAGAATAGATCGGTTCATCCCGTGTCGATTCACTTTCCGACCCGTTCACGTCGCCATGCGCGAGGAAACATTCGTTCCAAACTATCGACCGATTTTTCTCGGACACCCGGGAAAATTGGATCACTGTACAGCCGTTGCGTTTCAACGGGCATGGCATACAGGCGTGAACTTCGAATTAGGGCAGTCTATCTTTTGATTATGAGACGCAATCGTTGCTTCTTTTTGTCCTTTCGTATGAGTATTATTTACACGATTATACTTAGCGACTACGCGCCCCTCTCGGGCTCTCTCTATTTACAAACAATCGAGTATTATTTCAACTATCGATCGACCAACGCGACGATCGAAACGGCAAGTAACAGTCGTGTATCTGTCTTGGAGAAATATCGCGGAATCGCCTCTCTTTCGCGGGTCGTGCGTTCGAATGCGCGCTGCGCGCTAGGATTCTTGCGTAAGTACGAGAAAACGAGATTATCTACAAACGTTCGATTCGATTCTATAACTAGGCGCGTGAAAGAGGCGTTCGCTTATCACGAGGGATATTGGGAGGGGGTGGGGGGTGAGGGGAGAAAAAAAGAAAAGAAATTTGCACCTTGGCACCTTCGAGAATCCCGTCGAAGGTCAGTCAACTTAGAGTCTCTATTTTATACACACTGCACACTGGAATCACACGGAATCGAGTCTACGCTAAACACCCTCCACGCGATGAACTTTGATTAATACGTTGTCTAAAACGTCGCTCGCCATTTGTCGATCAACGTCATCGAATATACACACGACACCGATTGTCAAAGGATCGCGGGACTAATACTAAATACCTGACGCAACGTTGTCGACGATTTCGAGGTATCCTTAGATCCTCAACTCGGCGTCGGTGACCGGAATACCTCTATTGGCACTTTGACTGGACCTTTGGGTGGCCGGTGGCACCAAAGGACTGATACTAGGACTTCTGGTGGCGAGAGGAGACAAGGACGGGGAGAAGCTCGGACTAAGGGCCGCCGATGGGAAGGTGGAAGCGTCGTGACTGATCGGAGATCTCGGAAGGATGCCTCTGGCCAACGCGGGTGCCGCCAATGATCTAGGAGCAACGGAAGTGAGCAATGGTGGGGGCGGAGCTTTATGTACAGACTTGGTCTTGCCACTGCTCCCCGAGTTTCCGCTTTGAACACTGGCAGCGTCGTCTTTCAGCCTGGCGATCTCGCTAAATACGTGAGCAAGTGGTTGATAATGAGGACCCCAATCGAGCAGATAGTCCCAATTGTACGATCCCGTGAGCTCCTCCTCGCTGTGCACGATGGAACTCAAGGACCCGTTCATGGAAGGGCCTCCAGGAACTTCCAGACCCGACATCGGCCTCCCGGGTTCCCCGATTTTCCCGTAAATCAGGGTAGCGATGTCCGCTTCGGTCGCAGCCTCGTCCTCGAACAAGTGCAAGCTGTCGAGAGGCAGAGCTTCGGGCGGTCTTCTCGGGGTACCGGCTGGTGGATCGACGATACCCAGCCTGGCTAGATATTCCTGAGTATTGTGAACCGACAGATCGCTGGCAGAGTCTCCGGTCTGCTGACCTTCGTTGATCATTCGAATCTCTTCGTCCTCTCCGTCGTCTTCCGCGGAACCCCTACCGGAAGATCCGGACTGATCGCTGCCGGACAGTTCGGAAGTGGCCTGTTGCTGGCCGGATTGACCGGACGTGCCGTACGGCGGTATCTCGTCGTACTTTGGCGGCGCGAATTGGCAGGAGGCTGCGCCGCCACCGCCGTTTCCGTTTCCGGAACCTCCGTTCCCCGCTGTTCCAACCCCGGCGACGCTTCTGATCGGAATGGTGTCGAAGGCACTCGGATCCACGTAGCTGTTGGACGCAGTCGCATTGCTCTCACCGTTCAAACCCGGTTTCGTACCGGGTTTCTTGTGCCTTCGATTTCGAAGATGAAGGTACAGGAAGATGGCCCCGAACGCGACGACCAGGAGAAGCAAAGCGATCAGCAAGCCCAGCGCCCAATCGGCCAGGCCGCCAGTCGCAGCGACGGCCATGTTGGAACCAACGTCGGTCGGCGTGGCTAAAGCTGTGGCGCCTCTGGCTTCGTTCGCGTCGCTGTCGTCGGTCAGCGTGATCTCCACTACCGTCATGTTCGACAATGAGCCCTGTCTACCGGAACTAGCGCTCACAACCAATCTCGACGACTCCTCCACGTCCATGTCGATGTGCGCAAGCTTCTGTTTCACGATCAGCGCACCCGTGGTGCGATTCAACTTGAAATAGGGATGTTGAGAGGTCAACTGATAAACCACCCGTCCGTCCGGTCCTTTGTCTCGATCTGTCGCGGTCACGTGACCGATCACCGTGCCGAGAAGCACCTGAGCTCCGCTTCTGATGCCGAATCTGTACATCCTTTCGGTGAACTGCGGATAAAATTCGTCCCTCGATTCGATCTCCACTCTGACTCTGACAGCAGCCGTGCGACCACCCGTGTCGGTTGCTCGCAATGTAAACGCGTATCTGTTCCGCAGCTCGTAGTCGAAAACGGCGCGGGTCGTCACCGTGCCCGATTTCCCGTCCACGGCGAACAACTTCCAGCTGTCGTCGATGTCGGAGAACCCGGTTGCCGCTGCGGACACGATGGAGTAGTTCAACGATCCGAAGATACCGCGATCCAAGTCCGAGGCGCGCGCGGAGAAGACGGTGGTACCGATCGGTTCGTTCTCTCCCACGAACTCGAGGTATTCCGAGACCGGGAATTTCGGCGAGTTGTCGTTCACGTCCTCCAGGTGAATACGAAGCCGCGTCAACGCGCACAGAGGCGTGACCGGGTCGCTGTCGCACGCCATCACAACGAGATTGTGAATATCTGGCTCGAGGTCGCAGTCCAAGGTCGCGTTCACCAGCACCGCGCCGGTAGCCTTGTCCACGCGGAAGAGGCCACCGTCGTTGCCGGAAGTGATCTCGTATATCAAATTTGCGGCCGCGCTACCAATCAGATCGTCGTCTTTCGCTCGTAACGTGGCCACCGTGGTACCGCGAGCCGCGTTCTCTTTGATCGATACCTGATGAAGATCTTCCAAGAAACGAGGGTAATTGTCGTTTACGTCTTCCACCGTAATGATCACCGTAACGGGTTCGTCTCCTACCAGCGAACCGGTTGTCATGTTTTCGTTCTTAGAGCCTAGTCGTAAAACGTACCTGAAAGAGAATCGCATCGTTTATTAATAACGGAGCTAGGTATTCTCGCGCAAAGTTGTTTAGAATAGATAATCCTTACTTGTCCTTCGTTTCTCTATCGAACGGCTTGGAGAGAATCAATTTGCCTCTGGATATTTCGAACGTTCCACTGTCATCGCCAGCTACGATAGCGCCGTCCAACAGGTCTACGTCGGATAATCTCATCAGAGTGGTGCCCTTCAACGTGTTTTCCTTTACGGTGATCTTGTACTCTTTGCCGGGTAAGGTGCTCTTCAAGCTGCTCAATCGTACGACGACGGAGCATATGGACGACGCCGGTGGTTTGCCATAATCTTCCGCTACAATGGCCAACTCCACCTCTTTGGGCAAGGGTCTCGGTATCGCGGTACGATTAACCGTCAGAACACCGGTTACAGGATGCACCGAGAAACCTTTGGTAGCTTTCAGCAGATAATATCGCACTCGACTGTTGTCCTCCGTGAGGTCGTCGTCGGTCGCGTTCACCGTCAGAATTTCTTGCAAGTCCCCTCGTCCCTCTGCGTTACGGAAAGGCAGAGCAAGAAAAAAAAAAAAGAAAAAAAAGAGAAAATACAGCGAAGGTAAGAAACGGGGTTAACGAAAACGGTTGGAGCAAACCGTGCGAGCTTTTTTCTACGTATATACGAAGCGGGGCACAAAGATCGAGGGATCATGGGCGCGAGGTCAAGTACCCTCCACCTCTTTTTGTCGGAGGTACTACGTCCTCGAGCAGCACCACCGCCGCCACCACCACCAACAGTTCTTTCTTTTCTCGGTAAAGGAGGAGGATAAGCCGTCCTGACATCGGGCTGAACGGAAGTATGAAATAATAACCAGTTATATAAATCGCTCGGGCGAGCCGTGGGGCCAGCAGGATGGAGCCAGCTCCGCGGCTACAAAAATCATTTCGATGCGTTTCAAATCGTCGGATAACTCGGCATTAATGTGCCAAGCTCCGACCTAAAGCGAAAAAGGAAGACAAAGAGGGGGAGAGGAAGGCGGAGAGGAGGAGAGGCTGAAATAAAACTTGGCGAACGCGCAGCCCTTTGGGGATGTCCGAGGTGAGGAGGTGGTAGGACGACCTCGGAGGAAAGGGGATCTTAACCGAGAAGTGACAGGTACTCTATAATTATTGCGAGGTGCGTATGACCGTGGAGTATGCGTGTTCGCATCACGACGCCTTACAGTGGGACGAATTCTTATTACCGGCCGAGCTTTCTCCCTTCGTTTCGCTTCATTAATCCCTCCTTCTTTTCAGAATATATCCTACCTTCTCCGGACAGTTTAATACGATTTTGATAATCGCCAGATTAACCCGTCTTCCTTGTTCGCTTATCACGATATAAACGGTCCGCGCGACTCCTACCGGCAAACAGCGTGGGAGAGAAGGCGCGAGAGAGAGAGAGAGAGAGAGAGAGGGGGAGGGGGGTCGTAAGAAGAGCCAGGAAGAAGTTAGACCCGCGTCGTCTATTCGTGGTTCGTCCTTCCCGAGGGAGACGCGTTATCGATCCAGGGGCACGGAGAATTTTCGTTTCGGTCGAATGGCCGGTCAGGAATTTCCCACTCTATTCGCGAATCTACGCGCGGCGAGGCCGGAGAAGAAGACGAAAAGAAAGATGCAAATTCGCGGGGCAGTCGCCGTGGGAGCTCCCCCCCTTTCCCCTCTTTCCACGTCCCCCTCCTGCCAATCCAGCCTCCCCTGTCACCCCTCTACCGCCCACCCAAATGCACCATTAGGCGCGGGCCTATGTATTTTTAATAAGTTTCGAGAGTCTTCGAAGCCGGCGATCTCGGCCGGCGGTTGCAGCGAAGGCGGCTTTTCGGCTGCCTCGCAAACGGTGTCCTCGCGTTTATTTATGTGCGAGGCGTTCGCAATTCTCCTCGTCTCCCGTCCCCTCCCTCTCTCTCTCTCTCTCTCCTGCTTCTCCCGCCCCCTCTCGCCCGGTCCTTTTCATTCCTCTCCCTTATTCGCTCCCTCTCTCTATTCCCTCGCTGCTCCCTTCGGCGTTCGAGTAGCTAGCTTTTCATCGATACTCTCACCCACCCCCTCTCCTCCCCTTCCCTCGTCTCCTTCGCCACTCCGTCTCCTCCTTTCCCATCCCTCTTCCTCCGCCTCCTCCACCTCCTTCTATCGCTCCATTCGCTCTCTTCGCCTCTCTTTCCCGCGCTTTATCTTGGCGCGGTGTCAATTCGAGTTTGGAACACGGGCAACAAGACAACGTGTGTCTACTAAAAACCAGTTTTTAAACTCGCGTTTATTTCGCGCCGAGAGACTTGCCCCGGGCCATCGTCCCCCTCGACGTCTTCCTCCTCCCTTCCCTCGCTTCTACACTCACCCCTTTCGCCGCGACTTCTTCCACGGAATATCGATCGAATAGATTACCCCGGCTACGATCACTCTATCACCCCCCCTCCCTCTTGACCGCGATTTGATTTCGAAAAATCGCGATCGAGCCG
This sequence comes from Eufriesea mexicana, assembly GCF_001483705.2. Taxonomy (NCBI): domain Eukaryota; kingdom Metazoa; phylum Arthropoda; class Insecta; order Hymenoptera; family Apidae; genus Eufriesea; species Eufriesea mexicana. The sequence goes on from NW_016911035.1 coordinate 570,648, forward strand.
TCGAACGGTCGCGACGATTACTTACCGGGCAGCGTGGCGATGTAAGCGGATTGCTGGAACCGCGGAGCGTTGTCGTTGAGATCCGTGACGCGGACTATCAGGTCCGTGGTCGCCTCGTGGATGCCGTCGCTAGCGATCACCTGTAGGCTGTACTCTGACCGCGTTTCGGCGTCCAGACGCCGTCGCAGCACGACCTTGCCTCCGTATCTATCGATGCTGAACGGACCCGGACTGGTCACGTTGCCGAATCGATAGGTGAGAGCCGGTGAACTGTCCACGTCGTTGGCCGTGATGGTGGTGAGCACGGTGCCAACCGCGGTACCTGCACGGAAATACCTGGTTAATACCACACCGAGCCGAGTTTCGCGCGAATCGGGAGCGCGGAGGGATAGGAGAACGCTCCGCTCCCGATGAACCGTTTAACCGCGACATCGAATGGCAGCCGGTTCATCGTCTGGTACAATGCCAGACACCGTTGTTACTGATGAATGGCGTCGTTATACGGGGCAACCGTTTCCCTTGCTCTTTTTATCCCCGTGGCCAGAGGCCACTTTGTCACCGACAGACGATCATTCGCGATACATATTTAGAGCGGTGTTGCGAGCGAGGCCTCGCTCTTCCGTGAAGTTAAAGACACTTCGAGGGAGTCGCGTTTAAAATGCATCGAATCCTTGCTTATCGGCTCCCTCTATCTCGCCGGTGCTAAGAAGAACGCTGAACGAAGATTCGGTCGGTGTATCGTAGGCGATAATCTCGAGCGTGCCGTGGGCAAATTATGAGCGCACAAAGGGAGAAAGAGAGAGAGAGAGAGCGAGAGAGAGAGGCATGTGCCACCGGTAACCGAATATCGGAATCAGCCACGAGAGAAAAATGGAGCGACTCGGCGGTACGGACGACTCGATCGAGTTATCGCTCGTCGAGGGTCAGCATGGGGTAGGAAGAATAGGGGTAGATGGCGCGACTGGGGCAACGCGACGCGACCGAGGGGATGAAAGAATTATTTCGCGACGGAGCGACGCTTCGAATGGCTCGGGGACTAGCTGGCACGCGGCACCGTTCGCTCGTAAATTTCACGGCTGATCGTTAAAGTCGCGTAAATCGGTTTCGAGAGCTGCCACGACCCCGAACGAACGCGTGGCTCGCGCGCTCTGCGCGCTCTGCTCCAGCGCCGGTAGTGTTCCTCCGTCGCGGAAGCCGAAACAAAGATCTCTCTATCAGGCCGCGTTCTCTCCCCTTCCACGGTTTTCCTCTCTTCTCCTCTCTTCGCCTCTCATCCACTCTCTTCTCGCCGGAGAGAATGCACTCCGGAGTACGTCGCGCGACGCGAAGAGCGGACAACCACCGGCGCGGTGAAACGGTCGGCCGCGAAATAATAAATTCGCGTCGGCTGCCCCACTCCATCTTCGTAAGTTATATCGCGGTAATTCTGATTACCGGAGGTCCTCGGTATTCGCGGATCGGCTGCGTAAATACGAATACGATGTCGGCGGTGTGCTCCTTGTACGGAAAATGCGCTCGTCGGTGGTCTACCATTGTTTCGATTTCTCGTGTCAGTGCCACTTTCGGAACCGATTCGATCGATGCTGTCGATTAAATCCTCCTTTGGATGCACACGTGTACGTGTGCAGCCGCGTACGTGTTCCCATCTAGCGGACGCGAAGGAAGGCCCTTCAGGAACAAAGGCGTGGGCTATCAAACATCGGCCAACCGCACCTCTCGTTTTAGGCCGAACGATAATTATATACGCCACGTTCGCCGGGATAATTAAAAACAATTATCGTGCGGTTCGCTAAAATATGAACGGGCCCAACTTCCAAATCGTTTTTCGTTACTGCCCGGTCCAACGAAATAATCGCGCGCTCCTTTCCGTCGAGCGTCTCGCGCGTTCCGCGCGGCGCGTCGCGCGAGCGTAGACCGAGAGCAGGCGTAAGGGGATCTAAATCGCGGGGCTTTCTACGATTGTTGAAAAAGATAAGTCGACGCCTTCGGCGGTGTAACAGTCTCTCGGAAAGGCTGGCTAGCTTCTGGACGTTCGCCACGTCGGCCGACCGAGGTATTAAATAAATTCTATCGAACGCTGCATCACGAGTAGGCCGAGGCAGTAGACTCGTTTGCACAGTGTTAAAGTTTTGCGCTGATTCAAATTAGATTGCGATCTCTCGTAAATTCTGCCGCCGTCTTCGAGAGTTGAACTTTGAGAGTCGGCGGGGAAGAAGAAAGACCAACGAGGACAAAAGGAACAGGGACGAGTAGAGGGGAAGAAAGGGGGGACGAAGCAAACGCGAAGTACGACGAGACCGACGAGATAGGGGGAAGAAGTTCGCGATGTAAATTGAACGCAGCGCGTTTAAATCCCGCGGTTCGAAGACGAGACAAAGCGCGGAGGAAAAATGGCGTCTCGCTTAGCTGCTGCGTGGGGCTCCGTCCCCCGTGAGAAGCCCTCGATCGATTACGTTTTCGGGTACTTTTGCTTATTAGTCCTTTTGGCAGATTTTCTCCCCCTCCTCGACGCGTCCCGAAGTTCTTTAACGTCTTCATCGCGTGCGCGAGGAAAAAGCGCGCTGCTCGAAAGGGGATGGTAGCCAGCTTCGCGCTGGCTGGCGCTTACGCGTCAAACTCTCGAGGCCACCTTTGCTCGGTGCCGTTCCATTGAATCGTATCTGTCAATGGGGAACAATATGAAAGCGAAGAGGACGAAGAGCGTGGAACAACGGAAAGAAGGGAGACCGCGAACTATCCGAACGGGCGTTCGCAGCCTCGCCTAAGTTATGCAGATTGTTCCGAACAGTTGGACTTTAATGCCGGCATAAATCCTTTGCCACTTAACTTTATACTTCGAGAGTAGTATGCACTCCCACCTCGGCTACCCGCGGTCCCTTCCTTTTTTTTTTTTTTTTTCTCCGTTGCTCTTGCTTTTCCCCCTTTCTTCGCGACCGTCTCCCTTTATCCTTCCCTCGGCCGTGTTCCCGCGGCTGTTTCGCGCGTCCCGCGCCATCCGCTCGGCTTTGCCGCGGGGAAACGTCTCTCTCCGCTTTCACCCGATCTCGATCCCGATCCCGATCCCGATCCCGATCCCGTCCGACAAAGTCCACCAAATTTCCAGCGAATTGAGACTAACGAATTCTCCGTAAAATCGAATCGTAAACAATTTACGACTCGAAACGAATCGGAAGATTTAATCTCTCCTTTCCAAAGAAATCTCGCTTATTCCAATTTATTAGATAATTAGGTTAAAAAACAAGGTCGTTATCGAGCGCCAGGCTGGTCGTGAAAGGACTAATTGCGAGCGACACAGCGCATTGAAATTAAGGAGGCGTACACGTATTTGCGTCTGCCCGTAATTTGTTCGCGCACGATCGCGAGCAGACGAGACTAATAATCATCGGTTAACCTTCGCCTCGACCGTACGCCGAGAAGAACAAACGCTGTAATTGAACTATACGACCGGCGTAATTAACTCGAGCATTTCGTTTCTAAGACTCGATGACATTTATATTCTACCTTTTAAGTAGCACCGCTGTGCCCCTGATCCTAATTTAACGTCGTTAATGATAATTAACATGGCTTACCTTCGGAAACCGAGATGATGCTGTGCTCCGGGAAGGTCGGTTGATTGTCGTTGATATCGATCACTCGGACGCTCAGGGCAGCCGTCCCGGTCAACTGAGGATTCCCTTGATCCGTCGCAATTATCGTCAACCTGTACTTCTCCCGAATCTCTCGATCGAGAACTATGTTCGTGCGAACGATACCGCTGTACGGCGGGCTGATGGTGAACGCGTTGTCCGGGTTCCCGTCCACGATGTGATACAGGATCCTGCTGTTCGTCCCTTGATCCGCGTCGCTGGCCGAAAGCTGTGCCAAAGCAACCCCCCGATATAGCACACGCGCGACGTTCAACCCTTCCGGTGGCAAAGATCCGGAATAATTATATCTTACCTTCACGACAAAGTCACCCTTCACGTTACCCTCCAGCACCGTCGCCGAGTACTGCGTCTGAGTGAAGATCGGCGGATTATCGTTCACGTCCGACACCTTCACCACGACCCTCGCGTAAGCCTCCAACGGATCCGGTCCACTGGTCCTGGCAGCCACGGTCAGCACGTGCTTCGAGCTGTCCCTGGGTTTCTCCTTCGACTGCTGCCCCTCCAACGACCTGCCCCACGAATTCGTTCGACCATCCTCCGTCTGTTCCTCCGTCGGTTTCACCCGCATGTCCGTCCACAGTTCCGCGTCCAGCCTCGACGGATCGTTGACGCGCAGCAGGCCGGTATCCTCGTCGATGGCGAACGTGCCGAAGTCGTTGCCCGATCCCAGGGAATAAGCTACGTGTTGTCGCCTACCGTCCGACCTGACTGCCGAGACCTGGATCACTTCGGTGCCAGCCGCGGAATTCTCCTGAATCACGACCTCGTACGACTCGTTCTGAAACTTCAACACGGGCGCCAAATCGGCCAGGTCTCCCACTTGCAGCTCGATCAACCCCCGAGCGCTTTTCGGCGGATTTCCCTTGTCCCTGGCCAACACCTCCAGGTGATAGGTCTTGCCGTTGTCCTGCGACAGGGACAACGCCGCGGTGACGGCGCCGGTGCTCGGGTGTATCCTGAACTTGGGCTTCTCTTGATCGTGCAGGAACGAGTAGACGATCTCGCCGTTTAGACCCTCGTCGACGTCGGTCGCCACTACTCGCAGGATGTTCTTCTCCGGTTGAGTACCGATCGACACGCGAGCACGGAAAGGGTACTCCTCGAAGACGGGGGCGTTGTCGTTCACGTCGCTCACTCGAATCTCGACGGGGATCGTGGTGGTCTTGGCGTCGTACTTGCCGCTGTCCGTGGCCACCACGACGAACGTGTACAGGCTCTGGCGTTCGCGGTCCAAGGGGCTGCGACAAAGAATCCGCATGCTCGCGATAATTATCGGAGTCTGGGTGACCAGGGGGGAGGGGGGAGGGCTTTGGACGATTCAGGAATCCAATGGAGGAAGGGAGAAGCGGGAAAGCTCGGTGCTCGTTAACGATAGGGGAAATAGGTTGGGATCGAAGGTGCTTTCCGCGCGCATCAGCCGCATCTTCGATTCTGACTTGCCGGTCAATAGACGATTGTTCGAATCGGGGGAACGGGCCGGATTTAAGGCGGAAGGTGGCGCGGCGCGGCGTAGCGCGACGGCGGGTAGCTTGTTTGTGTGACGGAAGCCTTAATCGCGCACAGCGATCTTGTGTAATCCACGTCCGCCATTACCATAACTCTGCGGATCCTCCACGGCGGCTCGCTGGCCGCCGTTTCGTGTCTTAAATCGCACGAAAGCCGGGGGAGGTTGGCTGCTTTTTCGCCGTTGCCACCGAGCGAATTTAGCGTCCTCGTCCCCGTGAGCTATACTCCCGGTGAAATCGCTATATCGACTCTGCGTCCCGACTCTCTCCCCCTTCTTTTCCGGATTTCTACGTCTCCCCCGGCTCGATAGTTCCCCGCGTTTTTAAACGCCTTTTCCTCTTTGGCCGGCTTTCGCCGCTATCTGCTATCCGCGCGCGGTATCCCGCTTTCCTGCTCCAACACATTCGCGAGACCGTGCGCGGCGGCGCAACGTCTTTATCGCGCGTGTTAATTCTAATCTAATTATACCATCGTGGCAAATTTTTCGCTCGGCTCACGACCGCGAATGCATAATTTGCTGCGATCGAAAGTGGCCGTTTAACGAGTAACATTCAATTGCCGGCCGATTTTTGCCAGCATTCCGGTCAGATAGGGCCGATAACGCGAGTCGGTGGTAATTTATCGTATGGCTGGACTTTGTCTTTATTAGCCGCTACGAAAAGTCACGCGAACCCCGCGGATTCGCGAGCGGCCGATAAGCAACACCGGTACCCGACAATGTCTCCTGCGCGACGTATGCACTGCCTGCTTGGTACGCGCACGTAATAACCTTTAACGAGCGTGGAATAATAATCGAGCGCCGGTAGCGCGCAAAATCGACGCGGTTATTTACGATTTAACCGAGCGCAGCGCCAGTTGCACTCGAGTGTCGCGCGATTACACGAGCTTGTCTATTTTTCTTTCCACCGTCGGAGATACGAGATAACGTTCCTCGAACGGCTTCCAGTCGAAAATCATCGTCCCCGTTGGCACGATCGCGTCTCGCGTTCGCTCGCCATCCGTGGCAACCGCAGTCGTACCGCTACGATTCGAGTAATCGCCGCGTTATCGATACCGAATCGTCCTTGCTGTCGAAGTCGCTTATCGAACCGATCTCTTCCGGGTGGTCCTGAGAACGAACACGGGCAGAAGGTTGATACACCTACCCGTAGCGAAGCGGCGGCAAACGCCGGTCGGATTCGCCGAGCTAACAGCAATAGCAACGATACCAACGACAACGCGACACAACCACGCGGACTGTGGCTACCGATCGGGAAGAGAAACGAGCAGCAGCAGCAGCAGCAGCCAGCAGCAGCCAGGAGTGGCCAGCAGCAGTCGCAGTAGTCGCAGTAGTCGCAGTAGTCGCAGCGGTCGCAGCAACGGCAGTGGCGGAGCAAAGGACGAAGAGCAGCAGCAGCCAGCAGCAGCCAGGAGCGGCCAGCAGCAGTCGCAGTAGTCGCAGTAGTCGCAGCGGTCGCAGCAACGGCAGTGGCGGAGCAAAGGACGAAGGAAGAAAGTTCGGTGGAGGAAGTGGTGGGAGGAGAAAGGGACGGAGAAAGAGAGTCGCAGACAGAGATCGCGAAAGAGTGGCCCGACCGGGATCTGGTTTTGCATATCAGGCTTTTTGCCGGCTGAAATAATGCATTGAAATGCCACATGGTGTCCCGCTGAAATGACACACGGCTGTCGCGCGGCAAAAGTACGCTCCTGCGTGCCTCCTCCCGACTACCGACACCCTTCGTCCTATAGATCTCCCTATTTCTCGGCTCGCTGCTCCTTTGCCCTTCCTTTTTTTCTTCCCTCGCCTCGTCCCTTCGCTGCCGATCCTACGCGCTCCCTCGTCGCGTCTTTATCCCGGGTACGGGGTCGGATACCGTTCCACCGTTCGTTCACCGAAGGATCGAAGCAACGACAGGATGCGGAGTAGTTGGCCGTCGACTCGGCGTGTACGCGAAAGGCTAACCGGGGCACGTAAACGGAAGAAGAGCTCGACTCGGCTCGACTAGGCTCGACTAGGCTCGACTCGACGAGAAAGTAACGAGAAATTAACGAGAAGATTAGAGCGGCGACGAGGTCAGAGTTCGTGGGACTCGGCGCAAAATTGTCTATTAATTAGCCAAGTTCGGCCTTGATAGGACGGAAGCCTCGGAAGGGGCTAGGAGTTTAACGACGTCTCGCGATACGGGTTTATTGCGCGCATAATCGCAAAGGACACGGCAGAGAAGGACGCGGAGGGAGCAGCGGACGAAGAAACGAGACGAGAGAAGGAAGAACACGTTGATCCGTGCCGACGGGTTATGCATATGGAATCGACTAATCGACCACAGTGCATCGTTCGCGAGGCGCATCGACTGACTTTATAATTTTACGACGTTCCTAGACCCTCCACCTCCTTTCATCTCCACCACCACCTCCTCGTCCGATGCTTTTTTCCATTTCTTTATCTTACCCGCTCCTCCCATGCGTCTACTTCTCGTTTTATGATGCCATAGCACCGGCGTAATATCCCACCGGCGATCCTAATCGGACGCGCAATAAAGGTCGCGCGGTAATTAACGCCAGAATGAAAATTAGTTTGCCGGCATAGCTCGCGAGAGAAACAACCCACTGTGGGAGAGGAGAGCAGTCCCGGGGAGCTGCGGGTGAGGCCAGATAAGCCCAGTGAGAAAATCGTGTCCGGGAGGGAACCGAATGAAAAGAAGAAGAGAAGGAAAAAACGGAGGAACAAAAAAGACGTCTGGGGTACTCACCCGGCGGTTGTAACGACGCCCGTTAGGTTGTCAACCCTGAACAGCCAGCTCGTCTCCTCGCCGATGGTGTATGTGATCTTTCCGTTCACCCCCTGGTCGGGGTCCGTCGCTCTCACGGACATCACGTTAGAATCCGGCGCCACGTCCTCGGAAACGGTCGCCACGTACTTGCTGGGATTATAATTCGTCGGATAATTGGAGGATCCGTAGGAGAAGCCATTGGACAGGGAGAATCCGGGATACTCCGAGCTCGGGACGGGACCTCGTGGCCTCGACTCGGTGTACTGATTTTGAACGAACGTGGGAGCATTGTCGTTCACGTCCAGCACGATCACGGTCAAGTTGCATCGTGCCTCCAAGCTGGGTCGACCCTTGTCCTTGGCTGAAATCGTCAGGATGTACTTGGTCACCGCTTCCCGATCCAGATTCGACATGGACAGCATTCCGGTCACCGGGTCCAGGGCGAACTTTGCGCCGATGTTGCCACCTGGAACGGGAGAGGAGTTAGGGTTAGATCGAAGCGATCCGATGGCGTACCACGGCACGAAACGGGGCGCGTTAATCGCAACATCGGAGTGCAACTTACCAACGATGCTGTAATAAATTTCCCCGTTCTTTCCCTCGTCGAGATCAGCCGCGGCGACCGTGTGAATCACCGAGGTTCCCTGATTCTCGGGAACGGCGAGCGTGTAGCACGAACCCGGTCGAAATTCGGGGCTGTTGTCGTTTTCGTCCATGACTACAACCTCGAGCGTGCTAATGTCCAACAGCTTGCTGGACCTGGCTAGAATCGGCACGGAGTAGCGGGAGGCTTCCTCGCGATTCAGCGGGCCGCGCAGAGTGACCAGACCGTTCGGCGTAACGGAGAACTTGTCCGAGGCCAAGTTGCTCGGGATGCTGAAGCTGACGTTACCTGCGCGATCGTACCAAGAACCTTTATGTCAGCGCGTCCACACCGAGCAAATAAAGGGAACGGCATTACCGAAAGTTACGCGAAGGCGAATCGCGAGTAGCCTGCGTGTGGAGAAATTAGAACCACGCGACCGGGACCCGGTTTCCTCGCAGGATCGTTATCCTGTCGCGTCCTCCCCGCAAATCCGAAATTATCGGTCAGTTTGCATACGTAAATGCGTGGCTTTAGAGCGAAATCGGGCGAGTCCGTTGGCCGAAGATCGACGCGTAGCGCGACGCGGCAGCTGCGTAAATTCTCGAAAATATACCGGGCGAAATTCGATTCGCGAAATAGCTTTGTTTTCTCCCGACTGCGTCTCAGGCCCGGCAGGTTCGGACGGAAACGAACGCGGGAACGGAGAAAGAGGGAGGGGCCCGAATAAAGGATCTTCGGCCAGATGCAATTATACAGTTGGTGTAGAAAGAAGGACATCATCGGCTCGATGGGTGGTTACCGTCTGCCGATCCTTGACATGTTACGATCGCGAAACTACGGGATACGACACTTGAAAATTTACACGGGAGAAAAATCGTGCGGCACGAAATTTGGGTGGGCCAGGGACTCGGGGGGCCGGCTCGCGAATTGCGCGCGCAGGAGGAACATTCGCGATCCTTGTTTTTATCTCGAAGAGTGACGTTTTCCGGCGGAAAACGACCTGCCTGCAGTTCGACGCGTTCGATTCTCGAATTCCGAAGGACGACGCGCGTTCGCCTGTCATGACAGTACTACGTTTAACGGGCATGGAACAAAGAGTTTGCGATATCTCTCCCATTCTCTCTCTCTCTCTCTCTGATTCCCTTTGGTATCGCGAACGTGGCCGAGAGAGCGTTTGGCCAGGGTCTCGCGTGTATTCCATGGTCGTAGACGCAACGGAACGGTAGTTACGGTGGACGACACGCACACGCTCGTGCGGCGCGTACGATGGTGGTGTCGGTGTTGGTTGGAACCGGTGATTTGCCTATGCGTACCGCGGCAGGCTGGCGGCACGATGATATACGCGGCCATTGTTTCGCCCCGTCCCCTTCTCGTTCTCCCTTTTCATCCGCCCTTCCCGCTGCGATGCGGCGCGGTGGCTCGCTAGCGGTTCCCGGACCCCTAGCAGCAGGCTCGTCCTTCGGGGTATCGCATAGGGACGCGGACCCCTTTGCCGGTTCTGCGGGTCGCGCTAATGCGCTCGTCTGATACACGGGCGCCGGTCTAGATAAGCGCAAAACGAGCGATATACCGTGTTGTCGGCCGTACAGAATGCTTTGCTACGAGGCCGAGAACACGGGCATTTTCTTGCGCGCGCTTTTAGTAATCATCGTGTTCGTGTTCCGTTCCGTTCCGTTTGCTTTACGGCACACGACCGACGTTCCCGCGGTGAACGTCCATCGAAATCGTTCCGGTCCGTGAGAAATCGTGGCCGGTGACGAATGCCGAACGTCGTGCGACAAAATTTTCTCGTCCGCGGAATTCTTTCCGCAGCTTTTACGCGCGACGACGAGCAGCGATGCTCGCGAAGAGAGAAACGGAGAGAGGAACAGAGAGAGAGCGAGAGTATTAAGCATGGCGCGAACACGCACACGCACGAGGATGGAACGCACGAGCACTCTCTCGACCAGGAGGGAGCCGGGCCGCCGCGAGTCATTTCGCTGAATTTACTATAATGCCCCGTGCCGGCCGGATTCAAGGCAATTATTCGAGGTATTTTCATAGCAGGGCTTTCCTATTAGCAGGACTGGGTATTCGCCGTGGCTCCACTCCGATTATATACCCTTCTCGCGGTCGACCAGTGTAGGTGGCGCATAACCGCGCGAATGCCGCCGCGCGGCGACAGCCAAACTCGAAAACCCATGAAGCAGAACGGGGATAGGAGAAGGGATAGGTGGTGGGACAGAAGGTGGGATAGGAGAAGGGAGAGAGAGAGAGAGAGAGAGAGAGAGAGGGATGCGGTAGAAGGGAGACAAGATAGGAGAATGTAATTTCACCTTCTGTTGGTACGGCGAGCGCTAAATTGACAGCCCCTCCTGTTCCGTGGCACTTTATGCAGCGACGCACCACCGAAACAATAAGGACGCTCGCGGAGCACCTAAAAGGGTAGCCGCGGGAGCCCCATTTTTGGTGCTACGTCCTACGTCCTTGTCGCGGGACGACGGTGTATGCGTGTGCACGCGGAGGAGATCGATAAGTTCCGAGCCAGCCGAGTTCGGCTTTGTCCCCTTCGCATTATCCTTGCAAGCGTTAACCGAATATACCGCGGCTCTATCTGATCTCATCTTCGCGCGAGTGATACACGAGCATCGGCGGATATTTATCAATAAACTGACCGGTTGTAAATCCAACGCGAGTTTTATCTCGCGTATTTAGCGGGGATAAAATGGAATCGGGAATCGGGAATCGGGAATCGCGATCTTGACGATGGCGCGCGTGCGCGCGCGCTCCAGCCTTCGACCGCGTGTACGATAAACCCTTGTGTTTGAGAGAGAGACGGCGGTGAAACGCTTACCCTGATCGGCGATGATAGGACCGGCGACGTTTAGAACCGGCGCTCCAACCTGGAGGTCCTCTGAAATTCTAGCTACAGGGTTGGCCAGCAGTAGCCGAGGAGGTCCGTTGGTCTGTCCAGAAGCCAACGTCAGAATCAGCTTGAGAGTGGACTTGCGCGGTGGGGAACCGTGATCGTTCGCCGTAATCTCGAGCTCGGTCGACCTCACCATCGGCCTCTCCAGGCTCACTATACCGGACTCGTAACCCACCGAGAATCTCGCCTCCTCGTTCGCCGATGTAATCACGTACGATACACGGCCATTGTCACCTGCGTCTTTATCCACGGCGACCACTCTCACGAGCGTCGCCCCTGCAACGATGCCAATTTACGATAATGCTGCTTTGTAATTGAATTGCCCCGTCTCGCCGCGCACCTCTAACGCGCGCGCGCGCCGATCTCGACGCGTTTAAAATCCTCGATTAAATCCTCGTCGCTGTTATCTCGAGCGAGCGAGCGAGCGAGCGAGCGGGTCAGAGAGAAGAGCCTCGCAGCGGTCAACTACGAGTCACTCACCTGGCAAGAGATCCGGCGTGATGGCGACTTTGGTCGATTCCGGAGCAACGAAAACCGGGTCGTTGTCGTTCTGGTCCAACACGATGATCCTGGCGGTCACGGTCGAGGCTAATTGTTCGCCGGGTGGAGCACGGTCGGACGCCTTGAGGATCAACGTGTACTCGGCTCGTTCCTCCCTGTCGAGCGGCCTGGCCAAGGTGAGAGCGCCGGTCAACGAGTCGACCGCGAAACTGCCTCTGGATGGAAATTCGGCCACCAGACCGTATCGAAGGTCGCCGTTTAAACCGCTGTCGAGATCGATGGCCGTCAAATTGTAAATGGTGGAACCGATCACCGCCCTCTCCGAGACGCGCACCGTTATCGGATCCTGCGGCCATCGGGGCGGATTGTCGTTCGCGTCCTCGATCACGATCTTCACGGAGACGGCGATGCTTTGAGGGTTGCCGATCGACGTGGTGTCCAACGCGCGAATCTCTAGATGGTATTCGCTGACGTTCTCGCGGTCGAGGGAATGGGCGACCACCAGCTGGCCGGAGCTACGATCCACGTCAAACGCTGGAAACTCGCTGATGGGCGTCAGGGAATCCAAGGTGAAGGCCACGCGACCCGCGGGGCCCGCCCCCGACACCGAGCCCACCGCTTGTCCGATGCTGGCGTCCTCGCGTACCTAAACGAATCGAGTTACGCGATTTTTTCCTAATTAGCCGGATCGTAAAAGCCGGAGCAATAGTTTGATTTCGATTTAAAGTGCCCGGTTAAAATTTATCCCGTTCCTCGTAATTAACTTTTTACCGTGTCGCAAAAGAGCAGTGGACGTTCGAACGCCCTCGAACGCGTAGAGAGCGCGCGCGCATCCCAGGGGATGCATTATCAGACGCGATGCTCGTAAATCGCGCGAAAAATCCGAATGAATTGACGAGTGAACGAAAGTTGCGCGGTGTGGTGGTGGCGAGGTCGATGATACTCACGTTAAAGGTAAGGCTGCTGCTGGTGAAGGTCGGCCGGTTATCCGCGAGCGCTAAAACCTCGACTCTTAACGCGCGTATGCTGTGCCGGGGTGGTCGGCCTGCATCCGTCGCCTTTACGGACACCCGGTACACGTTTCGTTCCTCGTGATCGAGAACCGCCTTCGTTCTGATCATGCCGGTGATCGGGTCAATGGTGAAAACGTTGTAACCATCCGAGTCTCGGTCTGCGGAGATCAAGGTTAGTCGTGAGAGTAGGATAATCGACGCGGTCAAAAACTCGCGTGATCTCGCCAATGGGAAGAACGAGCAACGTTAAGACACCATTAAGGAAATAGCAATACTACGGCTATTCAAACTTGTTAAGCATGCATCCGACTGGCTAAAGGGTCGAAACCACTCGTAAATGCTCTTGAGAAAATCGGGTGCCAATCCTAACGAGAGCGTATAAACATAACCGTTCGAGTTCCTCTTTAAGACCGTGCATAATTCTTTCGGTAATTGGATAACTAATTTCTGCCAACGCTTTCGTTCCTTTTTCCACTTCCATTCGACCCGTCCCCTTCTTCCATCGCGGAGGACGTTACCTTTCAGAATCGTATAGGTTACGGACGCATTTTCGCCGAGGTCGGTGTCCAACGCCCTGACCCTCGCTACTTCCGTCCCCGGGGGTTGTTCCTCCCTCACGCTCACAACGTCTCCCTGCGGATCCACGATTTCGGGCGAGTTGTCGTTCACGTCCAGTACCATCACCTTCAACGGTACCCTGGCCGCCCTGGACGGGGTTCCTTGGTCTCTAGCCTCGAGAACCAGCTCGTGCACACCCTTCGTTTCCCGATCGAGCGGCTCTCTCGTCGTGATTTCACCTGCGAACATCGTCAACCGATGAAAATTCCTCCAATCGCTTTCCCGCCACTCGGACGATTCTCGCGATCGGTGAAATCGTTCACCGTATATTCAGCCAATCGGCTCCCCTGCATTTCGCGGCTAACATTCGCGACTAGACATTCGCGGATCTTTACGACTCGCAATTCAGCGCAACTGAAAAGCTTCGAAACGCTCGCGTTCGATCGGTCGATCCCGAGGATCGTGCGAGGAAACCGACCTTATCAATTTCCCCGGACGGGAACGGTTAATTGGATAATCGTTGTTCGTACACAGCGAGAAACGTCCGGTTCGAACGCTCGAATTCCTCGCTCGCGCCTCGACACACCGACGGCTATCGCATTTCCTTTCCGTCCTCCTCTCGCATATTATAATCGTACCGCAGATGCGTACACAGTCGCGCGTGTAACGAGCCCCGCTGTAATTACGTATCTCGCGGTGCAGACGGTCCGCAAAAGTCGTCAAGAGTACGAGTGCTGGAGGAAGAGGAGGAGGAGGAGGAGGAGGAGGTGGTGCAGGAGGTGCAGGAGGGAAGAGGGCGAAGAGAAAGGAGATGAAGGAGGAGGAGGAGGAGGAGGAGGCGGAGGAGGAGGAGAAGCGAAAAAGAAAAGAAAAGAGAGAAAAAGCGTAAGAAGGAGAAGAGGCAGTTGGAGCTGTCTTCTCGACCGGTCGGTGCATTAATGGGTAATTAAGCAAGCGCCTAGCCGACCGAGCAGAACTATTCCGAGAGACGTGGAAAGGGATCGGGATAATAATTCGTATAGAGGGTCGAAGGAGGGGCGTCGGTGTTCGGCGGGACACACGAGACACCCGCGTGCCTCTACGAATTCTCGACGTACCTAGTCCAGTCCGACGCGTCCTCCTCGCGTCTACCAGCGCCGGCAGAGGCCCGTCGACGCGGCTGTGCTCGTCGTCGAGAGAAGACAAACGATCGACGAGGAACATGCAAACGCGCCGGCATCGAGGGATACCATCGCGGAACAATAAGAAGTATATCGTAGGACGCGTGCTAATGCGTTTCTCGTGTTAACCGTGGGACCGTGCGACGAACTTCTCTTCGTCCCCTTCGGGGACCGGCTCTCTTTCCGTTCCCGCGCGTCTCTTCCAATATTTGGAAATCCATGCTCGTCCGAGACCGCGTTAGGAAAACTCGTTCCGCGCCGCTACGATCAACATCGGCCGATTTCTCGGAAACTGCGAACCGCTCGTACCGAGCCGAGCGGGGTAGCAACCCCCTGTAAATCGACGATGGCGCGCGCGTATAGTAGGTACATGTTTCCGAACCGAAGATTAATATAGAAGTACCGGCACGACGGGACAACTGATACTTCCGGCAGCGCGAGGGCCTTTATTTTTATTTCCCTGTGCCGAAGCTTGGCGCTGAGATGACGCTGGAGAAGTCCCTCCTCTGCAAACAGGCAGCCGAGCGACCGGCGAGACTTCTCTCGTGGATACGAGAGGAAGAGACCGGCCTGGTCTCGAAGCAGCATGTACACAAATACTCTCGTGTCGCATGCCAATCAAAGCACGTATGCGCGTAGCATACGAGAGGCAGCGTGCGTGCTGGTTTCGCGGTGTGTGCTGAACCCGGGCCCTTTCTGGTGATTCGTTACACGCCGGCAAGGTGAAAGCACCACTCTTACGGGATTATACTTTGATATCCACGAAGCAGGGGAGATGTTACAAAAACGAAATAATCGCGCCACTGTTCGTATCTCCGATATTGCGTTGTATGGTCCTCCAATTAAAAGCATTCGTATCAAAAATAAATTTACGCTCCTCCGCTTCTTTTTCTTCCTTTCGACCGCTATAAATCTTGAGCGCGCGCCAAAGCCGAGACGCGCGTCCGCCAGAACGAACGACAGAGCTTTGTGCGCACCGTGGAAGCCGATTTCATTAAGCGTTTTCGAGGACTTACGAAACCGCGCAGGAAGATCTATCGCGTCGTTTCAGGCCGCTTCCAAAGGCTTGCACAATCGTGCACGGAACCGCTGTTTAACAATGGTACGCAACATCAAGGGCCGTTGCCGAGTTGACGCAAGAGCAACGGGTAAATTAACACAGCGTCGACGGCTGAGGGCTATTTAGAAAATTAATCGCTTCTTTCTCCCTTTTCCTCCCGCCTTGCACAACCGTCCGTTCGAATTCAATTCGTATACGTCATATTTTTTTCTCCTTCTTCTTCTTCTTCTTCTTCTTCCTCTTCTTTTCTTTTTCCCTCCTCCTTCTCCCTCCTCGCCGGAGAACTAGACGCGTCGCGTAAATTCCTCTACCGAACTCGGTCGGCCACTCGGTCGCGAAGCGGAACGTCGAGCGGTGAATCTCGAACGCTCGTGTTCCCCAGCTGCGCCCGATGTCCCGGACGGTGTTAATCTCGACGAGATTCGAAGGTAGGCAAAGAGGATTCGCTAATATTTTTCTGCTCGCCTCGAGTCGCGTGGGATCTCTCTTTGCGCGTCGGTCGTCCCGAGTCGTCGTCCTAGTGTTCCCGGACAGCTTTCGTAAACACTCGAGCGTCGGACGTCGACGACGAACACCGTAGCAGGTAGAGATCCCGGGCTTGTCTCGCCGACGAGCGAGCACACCGGTTGACATCGGTCATGGCAAACAGAGGAAGAAAGTCGACGAGAAGAAGAAAAAGGTGGAGAAAAAACTGAAAGACTATTCGTACCTGTATCAGGGTCGACGGTGAAACTGCTGTTGGCCTGGACCACCGCGTACCTGAGCAGGGCGTTCTTGCCGAGATCGGGATCGGAGGCGCTCACGGATCCGACCAGCGTACCCGAGGGCAGGTTCTCCAGCAGCTCGAATCCGTAAAAGTCCTTCTCGAAGCGGGGGTCGTTGTCGTTGTCGTCGAGCACCGTGACCAGCACGGAAGCACAGGCGGTCGCGGCCGGAGAACCGTTGTCGGTCGCGAGAACCGTCAGCGCGTGCCGATCCAGGGTCTCGCGATCGAGGATCTGCGCGAGATAAATCCAGCCGGTGTTCGGACTGATCCGGAAGGCCGTGGATCCTTGGAGACGGTAACTCAACCTCGCGTTATTGCCCGTATCAAGGTCCACCGCGGTCACCTGAAGAATCTGTCGGGGCAGGAACGAGCGGTTTTACGAGCGCGTTTTTAGCCGCGTCGATACGGAACGGAAAAACGAGTACGACAATTACGATACTACTTTCCTGGCCTCTCTCGTCGGCCGCTAAAAGATAGGGTGAGATAGAGGGGGAAGGCCGGGTAGGTGGGGTAAATCTGAATTTCTGCGATGTAAACGTTTCTCGGGGAGGCGAAAAAAAGCCGGGCAGAGAGATGGATGAAAAAGAAGGCGGCGGAGGGAGAAAGAGGCGGCGAGGAGACAAGACCAGTCGATCCGGTCGTTCCGTATTAATTAAACGCAGCCAAAGACCGCGAACCCTAAATGCGTTCGAACCGGTCGATGTTTTCCAGCGCGGGAGGATCGTGAATTACGGAGGTCGAAGAAGAAGAAGAAGAAGCATAGGATCAAGGGTATATAAGTTCGTATCCCGTGCACGAAGCCGTGGCGCACGGGCAATGATGGATGGCGAGCAAAGGGAGAGAAGGCGACGAGCGCGAAGGGCGAGGAT
Organism: Eufriesea mexicana; assembly: GCF_001483705.2. Classification (NCBI taxonomy): domain Eukaryota; kingdom Metazoa; phylum Arthropoda; class Insecta; order Hymenoptera; family Apidae; genus Eufriesea; species Eufriesea mexicana. The sequence goes on from NW_016911035.1 coordinate 587,972, forward strand.
GGGACGAGGATAGAAGCGATCGGTGCTGGTCCCCGGCGCGAAGAAGGAAGGAAGAAGGACGAAAGACGGTGGCGGCACAGAGGGAGGAAGAGTAGAGATCGGGCACCATTAGAAGGAGAACCTGACGTGGGAGCAGGCAGTAATGTGTCTAACTGTACGTTATTAGTTCGCGGCGGGTGAAGGGTTACGCTCACTGTAGCCAGGTTACTCTTGCTAGCTGCTGCTTTCCCCCTCGTCGCCCCTCGTCGTTCCCTCCTCGTCTCTCTGCCGGTCGCGGCTAAGATATTGTCTGGATACCACCGACAGCTCACAGATCTGTTTCGCCGATAGATACCACCGATATATACGTGTACGCCGGGAGAAAGATGGAACGAGAGATCGAATGGCGAAGCAGGAAAGAAAGAGGAAGAGAGGAGGAACGTGCACGCGGTTCTCGTCGTCCCCGTTCTATCCTATACCCTCGTGTATCCGTTGTATTAAAAATGTGACGTCATTTAACGGGCCTATCTCGCGGCAACCATCTCTCGGCCATTCGTCATCGGTATCCTCGTATTCGGGATTACGTCCACCGGTGGCTACCACCGCGAGGAATCGCTGTTCGTCGCTCGTTCCACGACTAGATATCGCGCTGCTGCTCGAATGACGAACGTGTTCTCGTGCGCGCAACAGCTAATGCCTCTTTCCCGACTGCTTCCTACTCTGTCTTTGTCCGTGTCGTATTTAGAGAAAGGCCATCCACGCTCCGACTCTGTCCATCCAAGACGAACGCGAACCGACGCGACGCGACGCGCGAGATCCTATCCGTTCGACCATTGTACCAATAATTAGACGCAACCTTTGTACCCGCTTACGTTCCACCGATCTGTCCCGAAACAAACGATCGTTTCCTCGACGACGGACCGAGACCGCGGTTCGACGTCTCCGCGAGTCTGACGCCCGACACACAACCGAACGTTTCATGCGACGGAGAAGAATTTCGTTCCGAGTCTACCGGTAATGGTGTTTAACCACGATAAATAACCCTTTCAGGCAGGATAACCAGCATGGCCTGTTCATAAAACGAGCAGCTGCGCGCCGCGTTTCTGTTAAGCCTATCAACGATTACCTATCAATCCCGTGTGTATTCCGGCTCCATAGAGAGCCGCAACGCGTATACATACGTGCACGCACACGTGCGTACAGAAATATACGTATATGTAATATTCCACGGTATGCGCGTATGTATATATCGCGCACAACAACGTACCGCGTTCCTGTATCGAGCCATCGGTTATACTCTATCAATCCTTCCACCGAACTGGCCTGTCTAGCAACCTCGCAATCCGCATCACTAATCTTTCGCGCGCTCCGGCGTTCAGCTAATTCGTTTCTGTTCTCCGCTGACAAGGTGAACTCGATGAGTCAACGTCTTCTTCTTCCACTCTATTCGCCGTGTCTAATCGGCAGGGAACGAAAATGGAGGAGGGGCGAAAGGAGGAGACGATCATCGATCCGAGTGGGAAGCGAAGGTTCAGCGCGGATGGTCTTCCTGGTTTGTCCCGCCGGATGAAATTACGCTTCGCGAAGACGAATTTGTAAAACGAAAAAGAACGTGGAACGAGGACGCGGAGGAACGCCGGAGAAAGGTTGTTAAATCTCTCGTCTCCTTTTTCCATTCCGTCTCCGTCTCTCTCTCTCTCTCTCTCTCTCTCTCTCTCTCTCTCTCTCTCTGTCGATCCAGAATTTCTCTCTCCCACCCTCCCTATTCTTTCTCCGTTCCGTGCATTTCCATGTACACCGCGGTGCACCGCCTCGCTCCCTTCCGCGAAAGGGAATCCTACCGCACGTCTCCTCGACAAACAAATGCCCGCGTGACGGGCGTGTAATGAAGATTTTTCTCACTTGAGAATCGAGCTTGGCGCCTTCGGGAACCTCCACGTGATACTCGTTCCTCTCGAACACTGGGGGGTTGTCATTCACGTCCTGCACCTCGACGCTCAGGCTGAGGTTCGCGGAGAGGCCGGCACCGTCCAGCGCTCTTATCAGAAGACCGTGCCGTTGCTGAGTCTCGTAATCCAATCTCCTCGCTAAATAGAGCTCTCCGGAACGGGCGTCTATTCCGAACAGGTCGTTGCTGTTCTGGCCAAGGACATAGCGTATCGGGTGCGAGGGCACGATGTCCGGATCGGTCGCGTGTGCCACGTAAAGCGCCGTGTGAAGGGGATGCGATTCCGGGACGGAAATGCGGACGCTCGTGGTCGGAAAGGTCGGCGGGTTGTCGTTCACGTCCTCCACGTTCAACTCCACCTACGATGAGAAAACGGATGCCGCGCGATCAGTGGCGTATCGCCGCGACGACGATGACGACGATGAGGAGGATAGTCACCTGACAGTAGCCCACGGAGATTCCATTGCGTGCCTCGACACTGAGGATGTACTTGTCCCTGGTTTCTCGATCCAATGGAAGGCGAATTCGAATCATGCCCGTGTTGGAATCCATCGTTAGATCCGGTTCTTCCTTCGCCAAATAAAATCTGGTTGGCCGTTCACCTGCGAACACAGTTATTATCGTTGTTAAATGGCTACAAAGTGGCTTTTTCTTATACTTTTCTTTTAAGTAATGATCGTTTTAAGAGCGAGCGTCGGAAGCTTGACTCTTTGATGGAGGAGAAAGGGCTGCGATGGGCGATGCAAACCTCGTATTAATTTTTTTTCCTCGACCTTAGCGAACGAAGAGTTCGTTCGTTTCTTTTAAAAAGAAGAGGAGAAAAAAGGGCGGAAACGGAGGGGGAAGACTGAAAGCGCAAAAATGACGAAAAGGTATTCGGATACTATATAAGCAAGCTGCTCGTTAATTATAACTTCGGCTTGTTCTCACGTGCGCATTTTGCTCTTTTCCTTTCTCGGGGTGCAAATTGCACGAAAATCTTGGCAATCACCTCCGGTACGCGCGATTCGCCGTTTCGAGCGGTGTGATCGATTGATTGAATCGAATGGCCGCGATTTCGCTAAACACCGTTCTGCAAAACGCATCCCGCGTATACGGCACGCATCATCCTTTAATGACCAAACCAATTACCGTGCGCACGCATACTCGCGGATACCGAAAGGCCTGTTCCCCGGCTAATTTCCACGCCAGTCGAAACCCACCAACCAACCAACCAACCAACCAACCAACGGATGTACGGACCAACCAACGAATAGAAGTAGAAAACGACGAATGATCGATGACCTCTGGTCCGTGCGGGAAGAAACGGGAAGAAACGATTACTTTCCATCGCGTTAGCCGATATTTCCGAGATTGCGCGGCTGGAAAAAACGGCGCGGAAACGCCGGCCGAACGGGATCCTCGATCGGGTATACCGTACGAAATCAATTAATAGGTAAATCGAGCGATCATTACCGCTGGCAGACGCGATCGCGAGATGAACGATTGGATGGCAAGAGAGCAGGGCATGTTGGCTGCATAACGAGTGCCGTTCCCTGTCCGCCCACGTTCTACGTGCCCAAGAACCATAGGGATGTTCCGCCGCCACGCGGAATCCCACGTGGTATTGTTCTCGAGTTAGACTTCTAGATCGTCTTCGCTTTTGCTCGCTCGCTATTCACCGCTCCAGAGAGAACCGTTATCGCTTTGTCTCGACGCGGTTACCTCGCGGAATATCTCCGTGACATTTAGCCGGACGCGATCGATCGATCGATCGATCCTTTGTCGCGTCCCGATACTACGCGCAGACGGATCTCCTCTGTCATCCCGGTCCTTCGCGACACCGTATCGCGCGTGTATCCGAGTGACTAGACGCGACTTCGACTCATCTAACCGAGTACAGGCGCAGCTTTTTTCCGCGAGATACTCGTCGATAATTGCTTCGATCGATCGATCGCACTTCGGTCCAAAACGGGAGCGCGGGTATCCAGGAGAGTCCGTACATCCCTTCTAGATAGGTTTCGACAAACGCCTCGGATCTACCGCGTCGCGATCGTGTCTCCCATGGAACCGATCGAGTTTTTCCACGGCGACCGTAGGAAAAACCTGGTAGACAGGGATGCGGAGTAAGCACCGCCTCCGTGGGTTTACGTGGAAGGTAGCCGCGAGCGCTTCCATTTCCACGATATCCGGTAACATCGGCTCCGCGGAGTAGCCGCCATCGCATCGAGCCGAGGCGAGACGGGTCGAACGACATTGGCCGTACGGACTCTGCGCCTTAAAGATGGTACTCGGTCGCATACGTGCAACGCATAATTTAACCATCGCTATTTATACCCATTCCATTTCACTCCCTTTCCTAATAGCCCCGCGTATACCTTGCTCGTAGACGCGCTAAATCCGCGGGGGACCGTTCAACGTTTTTCCCGGTTCCGGCCCGACTATCCCACGCGTCTCGACCTCTCGTTCCGCGATAGCTAGCAAGAGCGTATTTAAGGGATCCGGACTCGAGACAAACGAAATTAATACCTGCTTCCGAACACGCATGCGCGCGTGTAGTAGCTAACGTTTCTCCAAGACACGCGTATCGCAAGCGCGCTCGCGATCGGTTGGCGTGCAACGAGCCATCGGAACCGTGGATCGATATCGATCTGAAGAAAAAGTATACACGAGTGTGCGCGAGCGCGCGCCGGTACACTCGGTCGAAACTTATGCTTACCGGCACTGGATAGCCGTGTTATTAAAATCGCTGCAAACTCGTCCTCGCGCATGTAAATGTGCCCGGTGTACGTGCAGGGCCGTTTCGAGGAATATCCGACGCGGGTTCTACGCGCGTAAATGTAAGCAGGTTTGTACGAAATTGTGTATCGCAATGTGTAATTGTAAAATAGCGTATGGGTGAGAGCGACGTGCGTAACACGAACGCACACGGCGGAGGGCCGCGTATTCGCAGCCGATACTGGTAGCCGAGAGACGTACACGCACATCGACGCGCTGTACCTACACCCATCGGCATTCGGTACCCGTGTTATTAAACGTCCGCGTGATCTTTTTCCATCGAGTCTCGCTGCGAGAGGAGGATCCACCGATCCCGTACTACTCTCCGTATATAATTACGATTTACTTCGCATCCCAATACGGCAGAATCGTCCGCGCGTCCGTGATCCCCTCGGCCGCGATTTCGAACGACCACGTCCGAACGAACCACTCGTATAATCGAGCCAGCGCGTTTTAAACGGCAATATAAACAAACGCGATCGTTTCATTCGCGCCCATCTATTTATCGATAATCGTTAACTCGCAATTGTCGGACTAACCCCGAGATAGAGAGAGAGAGAGACCACGGTTGGGAAGTAAATCGATAAACAGAAGTTACCGCGATTTTACGCGTTCGTTCTCGTACGAAATCTACGCGGAAAGCGGGGCCACCCTTCGCCCTCCTGCTTCCCTTCCGTCGATTATCGAGGGAATAAATTGCAATTGGAGCGCGTACGGTGGACGCAGTCGGTGAACGGGTTTTTCACCCGCGGTGCCGAGTCGAGAGGGCTTCGTCACCCCGGTTACACAGGCGTCCCTCCGGGGTGCCCACGTGGGTGTAACGAAGACAAATCGCTCGCGTATTTGATTAATTCGCGGAGATCGCTGGTCCAGCCCGGTCCAGCTCCGAGCACTCGTGGCCCACGTCTCTGCTCCACCTCCTTCCTCCTCCTCCTCCTCCTCCTCC
>NW_016911035.1:593743-606516 GCF_001483705.2 Eufriesea mexicana
CCTCCTCCCCCTCCTCCTCCTCCTCCTCTTCATCCACCTCCTTCCTTCCCATCCTCCTCCTCATCCTCTGCCTCCGTCGTCTCTTCCCTCTTGGCTCGTTTTCCTTGCCTCCACCTTTCTTCCCTCTTTCCGCTCCTCTTGGTGCGTTCGTCTCCGTGCTTCGTGGATCGAATCGAGAGCGAGTTTTTGCCGCGATACGAGTCAGCTAAGAAACCCGTAACGTACTCATTACTGATTCTCGCCCTTTCGCGTCCTCTCGGCCAGTTGTCGATACGCCGCGTCCACTCGCGTCCACTCGCGTCGCGTCGCATCGCGTCGCGGCGAGTACAATCGCGAACCCTACACGGATCCATACATACGTCCGACGTGATTTATCCCGCCAAAGTCTCGGCCAGTCGCTCGCGGACGAGAGGATGGATCGCTGGCGCTACGCGTCGTGCTCGATGGAATTCGGTTTCCAGCGATCCTCGCACGATCCGGTACAGTCCAACGATCGTTCCAGGAAACGTCGAGTATTGGGTAAACGGAGCAAGGTATCGCATCAGCGACGCGTATTCCGTCGGTCCCCGTGCGTTTTAATCGTCGGAACACAGATTCGACGTTAGATCGCTTCTAATCTCTTAATCTCCGCAGTCGTAAAGTTCCATTAGCAATGCAAATTTAATCGCCGGCTGAATTACCACGACCGAACATCCAATTCCGTTCACAGCGACCGGTGCTAAACGTTGTTCGCCAAAGTACCGTCGCGTTTATCGGTCCACGTCGAAAACGAAGCCGAATTTCGCCGATACGGACGAGGAGCGGGGCCGCGAGGCTCTTAAATCGAGCGCCACGATAGCCACGAGAGCGGTGGTTCCAGTCAATGGTTTACCGATCAGGTACGCGCCGTTGCACAGGTGTACGTGTGCGTACGCGTGCGTACACGTGCGCGGTACGCTCGGAATATATCCCCGTAACACCTCGTAGCCGTGCAACACCTCGTACCACAACGTGGCCTCTAGCGTACCGACAATGCGAGCCGGTAGAAACTCGTCGAGAGCTCCTCGATTCGGAATAATCCCGCGCGTTCACCACCGCCGTTCCCTCTCTTATTTACAATCTATCCGTGTCTCCTTCTACGCCCCGAGTTCCGTTTGCTGTACCCGGCATCCTCTTTCCTATCCCGCTCTCCGTTTCTCCTCCTCTCTCACCCTCGGACACTCGCGTACCTCCGTCCTGCTCCGGCTACCACGAGGCCTACCGCGAGAGAGGCAAGACAACCCTCTGGACGGCGTGTTCCTCTCGCGACCAACGTCGTGCCAGCCCTTTTTATCCTGTCCTCTCGTTCTCCCTCGGCTTCGCCGTTCCCGGCTCGTTCTCTCTCAATCGCACAAATGGAATTCATTTCTAGTTCCTTGACTCCCGTTCCCGTGCTCCTTTTCTCGTTTCCCTCGCTCTCTGTCCGCCTTTCTTGCGCGACGATACCTCGTCCTGCTTCCGCTCGGCTCTTTCTCACGTGCAACGCGAGCCGCGCGCGCGCGCGCTCGCACACTCCGCTCCGCTCGACTCCGCTGCGAGTGTTGGTCGAGATCGGGATCGGGAGGGGAAAAGGCGCGACGCGAGCAGAACGAAAGTCGGGCCCTGCTCGGGGATGAACGTGTACACGCGTTGGTTGGTGGTTGGTTCGGGTTCGTGGCGCGCGATTTGTTTTTCGTCGGTCGGTACACGCTCCGACGGTGGGTGACGCGCGGTCGCCACCCTCGTATAAACGAGCCGCCGATACGGCGGTGGAATCGCGATAAAAACCGTCTAATTGATATCGAGCGTTCACGGTTCGAATCGCGTCGCATAGCTGTGCCGCATTCTCCTCTAGAAGAAAAGCCAGCAGGCAAACGTTAGCTCGCGTTAATAAACAGCGACGTTACGGCATGCGGCCAAGAAATCTTCCCATTAGATCGTTCGTTCGATCATCGCGTGCGGACGAGCAGTGTGCCAGGGTAAGAAACGATCGAAGCCTGCTGGCAATTCTGCGTGGTCCCCGCCGGTTATCCTCCCCGGGTCTTCCGTCCCTTTTGCCGACTAATTTTCCCGCAGCTGTTATACCGGGGTTCGCGTTCCACACGAAACCTCGTAACACGCTTTTTCTATTTAATTCGAAGCAGCGTTTTCTTCGAATGACCGATGACCGTGGGTAACCGATAGTCGGGAAAGTTTTTCCAAAGCCGTGCAGAGCAACGCCGGCCACCGACTCCGGACTATTTGTAAACGCGGATAGTCGCGATTTTCGTGCCGCAGCACGGGAAAAAAGCACGCGAACCAGCGGCAAAACGCGACGCAAGAAACGTTCATTTGGTTAATTAGAAACGGTAATTACCGTCGGAACGCGACGGCCCCCGTTGGCTGTTTATAATCGGATCGCCGGCGATTATACCATTTTCGACGTGGACGTTATAACAGAGCGGGTATAACGCACGGAAGATATTCTTCTCTAAGCATCGCGTTTAATTGCTGCTCGATTGGTCGGAAAAGAAGGAAAAGAAGAAACGCAGGGAGGGCAGGAGAAAAAACCGGTGTACCGAGTTTCACAAGGAGGAACATTCCGGGTTAAGAAAACTCGCGATAAATTACAGACTGACGATTCGATCACGCCGTATAAGGACGCGCAAGTTCTCTTACCTACGCTGCGCTGCTACGACGACGCTGTATACCTCACAGAGAGTTTCTCTTATTTTGCTAATTAGCTCGTAACGGGCCATCCCACTCGAGGTCGGTCGGTGGCTGGCCGGGGCTGGCTGGCTCACCGCTGCTTCCACCGCTCGGTCTTCAGGGGCGGCACCGTCGCTCGCGGTAGCCCCCGACCACGTGAACCAGACACCGGCCTTTACGAGCGCGGAGGAAAGCTTGTAATCGCCTCCGGTGAATACTTTGTCACCTCGTTTCTTCTTCTCTCGGCCCTTCTAAAACGCTCCCGCGGCCGGTCCGCCGTGGCCAATCGGCCACCGAATTACCAGCTATTCCCCCCTCTCCCCCTCGCCCCCAGCCCAGCCCACACCCCTGCCGAATAGGATCCGCCGGTCCGTAGCAGCCTCTCGGGGCCCTCTTAGCTTCGCGCTTGCGACTTTCGACGTCCCGGCATCCCGCGATCGATTTCGGAATGTCTCGGCGACGCGAGTCCGGTCGGCAGCCAATAAAAGCCCGACCGTTTGCATAAATTGCTGGATTTTTAATTGGACGAGGTAGGCTCGGTAATAGCGACGATCGAGATAGGCGCGATCGGGCTTGACACCCAGCGAAAACGATCGAATCCGCCGTTCGTTAATTAGGGAACGCTGCGCGATCAAATTTGAGAAATACGTTTAGACGAGCGGCGCCGGGCCGATCGAAATAGAGAGAGAGAGAGAGAGAGAGAGAAAGAGAGCGAGAGAGGAGCATCGAACCGTTTTGCCACCGTTTTTTCCGATCCGACCTCCTTTCACCGGTCAGCTCCTTTTTACCCGCCGCGATCGGAACGCGTCCGCGTCGAGATGCTGCGCGTGGTTGCCGGTGTTTTCCAAACAGCCGCCATTTTCGGTCACGGGAAATCGTAGAATCCACGCGCGACTCTTCGGCCCCGAGGCCCCCGAGTGATACGAATTTGTGAAAACGCGACGGGGAGAGAATGAACCCCGACGATAGGGGACGTGCCTCCACGAACCACCGACACTCTACGCAGTCTAACGAAAAACGTTCTCGTAATTAAATAATGATGATTAGCCGCGAGTCGCGGTAGCGTCGAGCGACGCGACGAATGCGATGAAGAAGCGATACCGTGGTAAAGGTATGCTGTCGTTGACGGGGGTCTCGCTTCTCCCTCTCTCCTTCTCGCGACCGCCACCCATCGCTCCGTCTCCCTTCGCTCCGAGCTTCTCCGGGCTTCTCTTTAACGCATCAACGCCGTCCCTCCTGCTCTCTTCCGTTCACCTTCCGTCCCTCTTACAGCTATATCGACGTGCCTCCGCTTCTCGCCGCGTATGTACGTAAGGTACGTATGTACGGTACACGCGCGGCTACGGCTCCGTGTTTACTCCGTCGTCGATAGGACTTCGAATTTCAAAATTATTCAGCCGACTTCCCCTCGAATCGCGCAACGCCTCTGGGAATCGAGCAAGAGCGGTAACACGCGAATCACGGTACGACCATACGTTCGCGCGAATGCTCGACCCAGGGCTGGCTGGTTAGCACGCGGCAAGCAGCGGCGGAGCGAGCGTGTTCGCGGCGCACAATAGCGCAAGAAATGCAAGCATCGAGACCGGTAAACAAACGAATAGAGCTTTGTACACGCGTAAAACGTCTCGGTCCGCAGATGCGGCTAAATGGTCTGGCTTGGCCGACGGGTTACAGAGGGGGAGGAAGGAGGAAAAGAAGAAGAAGAAGAAGAAGAAGAAGAAGCAGAAGAAGAAGAAGAAGAAGGTTTAGAAGCGGAGGGCGGCAAGAACGACAAGACAATGGACGGCACAGAAGAAGAAGAAGAAGAAGAAGAAGAAGAAGGTTTAGAAGCGGAGGGCGGCAAGAACGACAAGACAATGGACGGCGACAATAAGGTTGCGCAGCTTGCGACCGAGCGAAAATAAAATGACGCTCGACATTAGCTACCGTTGTCCAGTACTCTGCCTGTTTGCCGCGCCAACCCTCTTGGCTCCGACGTCTCGGTAGAACTCTATGCTCCGGGCTACGCGTATCGATTGCGTATCGATCGCGTATCTATTCAAAAATTATCCGCGCGTTTTTCCCTCCGCTCGACCGGCTCTCCTCGACGATCTCGTCCAGGATTAGCCCGCGATAATTTCCCCTGGCAGGAAATATCGAGGAGCAGCGAGGGCACGGGGAAAAGGGGATCGAATCGGAGAAGGATCGGAGAAAGAGCGAGAAAAAGATCTATGGACGCGCACGTGCATGTACGAGGATCGCGCAGAGGGCCCTGCGGACCGTGAGATGGTAAACGGCGATAACGAGGCGCGAGATAAGAGTCGAGAAGGCGCATCATAGGCCCAACGTGGCCCGAGAAGGGGAGCCGTTCTATCGCGGGCCCCGCGCGCTCATCGCGCCTCGTAGCGCACCTCTATCTGTGCATCTATATGTTCGCACGCACACTTGCCCCAACGGCTGCACACGCCTAGTCGATCGCGAGGAAGCGTTTACACGCGGACCTGTCCGCGATTTCTGCAACGGCCGTCCGCTTTCCTCGTGCGGGCTCCCGCCGATTGAAAACGGTCCCCTCGGACGTCCCCGACTGGCCATAACCACGCGCAGGACGATTCTTCCACCGCGGAGGATGTGCTTTTCCTGTCCCCAACTCGCCGAACATCCCGACGATTTATATCGCGCCTCCTCCCTGATAGATTGCGCCACAGACGCAACGGAGAACATCGCGCTGTCTCGCGAGTCCGGAATCAGCATTCTTCGACCAGGCTCTATCCGCGAGGAACGGAAGAAACCGTTTCTTCTCGGATTCTAAACCCGCGAGATTTCGACACCTGCGAGTTATCGAGAGAAACCCGCGACGCGTGCTCGATCGGGGCACCGCCGGTTCGTAACGGTGGCACGGGATCCTTGCCGTCGTCGCGTTCGAGAGCGATTTGCATGCGGCAATAAACAGTGGCTGTCGAAAATGATGCAAACGGATGCCGGAGCCATGGGATTATCATACGCGAAGCGGACTGCTGCCGCCAAGCCGCTTCTCCTTTCCGTCCCTGCTGCATTCTTTTCTCTTCCCTTTTGTTCCGCGGCCTCCTTCACCGACGGAGATCCTAATGCGCGTCTCTTAATTCCACGCTGACCGTACGAATACCTGCGCGCTCGGGTCATCGAGATCCAAACGAACGATCGCCGGGAATGGCTATCGTAGCCGCGCCAACATCGTTTCTTAATTAAGAGAATTGGATGTGCTTCGAAGCAAATTTGTTTCCGACGCATAAAATGTATCCTCCGAAACTGCGAAACGCTCGCACAGTTCCGCCCGACGTAGTCCCCCGACGATTCCGCTATCTACGCTGTCAACGGGGGAGGCGTTTTCTTTGCGAATAACAGAACGGTGGTGGTCGCGAGAGACGGAGTCGAGAGGTGGAAGTGAAATTCCACGAACGGAATTACGCAAATCGGACTGCGAGCATTCGTCCTGCCGTGGCAGAGAGTCCTCGCTATCTTTCCGCGCGGATCTCGTAGCACGGTTTAGGTTGGGTCGCTCGCTCTCCTCGCTCTCCTCGCTCTTCGGGATGCAAAGTCGCGGCGCGCACACCGCTGCGGACCCCGCTGCAGAAAAGACGATGCCTGCGCGAAATTTGCAAGTCCGGCGAAAGCACGATGCGCGCACGGAGGGAAGGGAAGATCCGAAGATCGGAGAGAAAAAGGAAGGAAAGGCTGCTCGAAAGAAGACACGGTGGAAGGAGAGCTAACGTATCGGCCGCTTCGCCATGCGGAATACTTCATCTTCGAGGAAGGAAGAATCCTACTTTTTGCGACCTCCTCGTTCCGAACCACGACGGATCCTCCCCTTCTTTATCTACCGCGTGTCTCTCGTGTGTCTCCCCGAAATGCTTCTTCCTTTTGTCGGTCAGGCGTTCGCCACAAATTTCCTCCTTTTAATTCGACTATCGGTGGAATTGCTCGAACCGCGGACGATCCTTTACGGAACTTTCGCCGTGGTCGTAACAGCCAGATCAGTCCCCGAATTATATCTCCGTGTATCTTTATAGACACCTTTAAACGACGTCACTGCCCGTTGATTTTTATATAGTGTCGTCGTTAAATTCGTTAAAGACTAACGATGTGCCGGCCGGATAAGATTAGCCCGGGCCGTGTCGTTCTTTTCGAAAACTCGAAACCGCTTTTCCGAGGTCAAGGTGGGTCGTACAGCAACGATATCGACGACCCCCGTTACCAATTTTTATTCCGTCTATAGATTATCTCGGAACACGGAATAACGTTACCACGACCGAGGGCCATTCGGAAACAGCCCCGACCACGCTATCGTAACAATTACCCCTTTCACCAATTAAAGAACTCGAGGATGGGTCGTTCGAAGACGCGTTGCTCGAAATTACGACCACGCGTTCCTTTTTCCTCCTTTTTCTTCCTCCTCGTATTCTGTCGTCTTCGTCTTGGCCCAAGGAAACGATATGAAAAGTAGAAAATATTCGGATGACCGGGTCGGACGGTGGAAAATGGAAGCGCGATGGGAGGATGGAAGGGGCGGAAAGCGAAACGAGTTTTCGGCTTCGCCTTCGACGCGCATCGTGCCTGGAACCCCAGGCTTTCGCCAGGTCCCTTCGAAAAGAAGCGCAGAAGAGGAAAAGACGTGGTGCTGGGAGTCTTCAAAGCGAGCAGAGCGGTGATATTTAAAGCGTATGCAAAGAGTGCAGCTCCGTAACAGCAGCTCTGAGGGAAGAAAGAAAGAGAGAGGGGAAAAAAGTCGTGGACAATGGCGGCTCGCGTTCGGCTGCCCGGTATCCGACTCGCGACGATTTATGCGACCTCGACGACGACGACGACGACGGTCCACCTTCTCCTCCTTCTTCTCTTCCTCTTCGCCACCGTCCTCTGCCTTCGTCTTTTTCCCATCCCGGTCCGTCGTCTCGCGCCAACCGACCTTCTCCGTTCCTCTTCTAGCGGCCGACCACCACACTCGAAGCGCGTTCTCCGGACAAGAATTCCAGGGTACGAAAAGCACGAAACGCTCCATCGAGAAATCCCCGAAGATTACGCTTCCAACGAATTCTCGCGTAATTCCATCTCGCTCCGTTCTCGCTACTATACGATCCACGGATCACGCGGATCTTCGACGCGTTAACAGTTGCGTTACGCAACCGCTTGCCGGTCGAAATCCCAACGCGTAGGTCGATTTCAACGGTTGACCCGTATTTCGAGAGGAATTACTCGGTACTCGGTCGGAGCAGTCGAAATTCGACTCGGCTTCGAGTTTCGCTGATTTTTATTCCGAAACGCAGGGTCCGATCTCGGTCGCCAGGATCGCCCGACTATAATACACCCCTGTGTACAAGAACGATCGAAAAGCCGAGAAAACTTGGGAGCGGCCGCTCGTTCCGCGGATAAGATAAGACCGGTCGTCTCTAGTCGACGCGATCACGGGCCGATGATTCTCTGCCAGGTACCATAAACTCGGCCGTAAAATGAAGCGCGTTCCTCACTTTGTCGCCAGGTTTTATGGAAGGATCGTACGGTTGTCGGTCCGTTCGCGGCCGAACCCTGCCCAATAAGGAGTTCGTCTACGTTGCTTTTAACGGCCTCTGCGCTTCTTCCACGATCATGCGCCTCTATAACGACCGAACTGTTTTTCGTATTTTCAGAAAGAACCCACCGTTCTTATCAAAACAGGTGCTCGTAAACGGGCAATAACGTCTCCCGACGCTGCCTTTAGCCAGACGATCTGATAACGTCGTTCGATGTTCCGTAATAAATACGAAATTAATGAATTCGGCGTTAATGTCCGCACACTCGCCGTGTATAATAGTTATGTAAATGCGATCTAGAACTCGGTGAAAAGGAACCAGATTAGCCACGAACTCTACTACCCTCGAGCGTTTCGGTCGCGTCGCATGGACGTTACGCGGTACCCTCGTGCAACCCTCGTCGGGGACACGCAGGTGCCATGTCGGCGAAGGAACAACGAGAAACAGCAGCGAGAAGATCGGAGGACGTGCGCGCGCGAGCTCTCTCGCAAAATGAATCGCACCTGTGCCGACGATCGCCGCGTCGGCTCGTCCGACTTTAATCTGATAATCTGATTGGCTGCCGTGTGTCAAATATTGTGGGCCCGAGTGCCAGACCTCGATCTTCCGTGCGAACAGGTTCTCGTTGGGACGCGTGGCCGATTGGAAGCCGCGCTCCGAAATCGCCGGATCGATCGGATCGATGAGGGAAGAGCGAGTTGGAGAGGCTGCGAGAGACGAGGGAACCTCTCGGTATCGGGCCGCGTGAAACGCGATTCCGCGGCTTTCCGCTTTTCTTCCGCTTTCTACGTGGCAGATTGTCGCGCTGATGGACGGAACAAGGCGGAAGGACGAAGGACGCGGCGAACGTTCGGAGCGGCTACGCGCCGCCATTCTCGGATTCACCCACGTCGTTGGCGCGGTAATTACCACTTATCTACGATCGCGATCGCAGCGAGGTAAACGCGAGGAATTCGAGAAACGCGTCTGCCGACGCGCGGTTGGGATCGCTGGAAGCGCGGAGGACTCGCGACTCGCGACAAAGAGGATCGCGATCCCCTACGAATCGGGTGCATGCGTTCGCCGAGGTCTGAATACCTACCTTTTAACCTCGGCCAGCGTAGCCCACGTTCGCGAGTCCTCTCGTTTCTCTCTTTCAATCGCGTGCGAGGGAATATGAGCGCCGAGAAGGAGACGGGAGGAACGCGAGATCGATCGAAGGGACTCTCTCCGCGAAAGAAGAGATCGAAACGACCGAGAGAGAGAGAGAGAGAGAGAAAGAGAGAGAGAGCGGAGGAACGAGAGCGAAAGAGAGCAACGAAGGGAGGAAAGAGAACGAGGCACGACGTCGCTCGACGTCGGAGGAGGAACACACTCGAGGTTCGCGCATTGATATGCAACAGGCTGCATATGCGGGCCATGGCGGCCGAACAATACGACCACCGGTAAGGCACCATCGTGTAAACTATTCACCATTCTCGAGCCTATAACGTAGCGAACCGTGCCGGTCGATACGCCACGAGACACTTTACACGGTGCATCGGGTATATGGCGCGGTGAGCGCAGGTCGTGACGCGCCGTATCTTGCATCGGATGTACCACCAGTGTGGAAACACGGATACGTACCTCTCCCGCCTTTACCTTTCCCCTCCACCCTCGCGCCAACCTAACCCTTCGAGAATCGCGTCCGCACCGACCAACCCACCCGTTCGTCCGCGACCTTACCCTTATTCGCCGCGTCCTCTTCTCCTTTGACTTTCTGCCTTTCTGCCTTCCTGCCTTCCTGCCTTCCTGCCTTCCTAATTCCGCGTCGCGCGGAATTCCACGCCGTTCCATCGATTCCGTCGATTCACCAGCGGCGAACGAGCAACCAACCGACGAATGTCATCGGAGAGCTCGCGCACCGGACGAAACGATGGGTTCCACGACGTTCCTCCGAGATATCGCGCACAATAGACTCCCCCGTATGATTTACATGTCGCGTCGGTTTCTCCGTGGACGACGAGAAAGAGGGACGAGGAATAGTCGGGTTCGGGTTCTACCTGTTCCTATACGATCCCGCTGACTGTGTGGCTCTACATGCTTGCACGTACACCAACACGTGGCCGTTCGCTACGTCGCCGGCGTTTTCTCGTGACGCGACTATGCTAACGCGGTAACGCCGCGCGTGGAATACGTTTTCGATGCATTCGCTGGCTACCGAGCCAACGATCGTACCTTGCTTTTCAAACTCCGTCGATTAAGCCTGGTATGCGGCACGCTTTGCTCCCTCACCGGAAATCGATAATACAGCGGCAACGCGGAAGAAATATAAACATTGCCGAACGACGACGGAATGTTCGCAGCCAAAGTAATCGCTAACGATCGCGCGCGCACGTGCTTACCTGACGACGAGGAAGACGAACCACCGTCCTTTACGCCACCGACGATGCTGTTCTGCGGCACGGTCTCCTTCACGGTGATGGTGTAACGCGGCTTGTCGCAGCTCGCGACTCTGTGCCCCGGCGACGACGTGGTGATCCGGACCTCGGCGTCGAAGCTGCTCTTCAGACCGGCCGCGTCCGTCGCCGTTACGTTCAACTGGTGCAACGGCGACCTGGACAACAGACTCGGCCACGCGATCTGTAGTTCGCCGGTGTTGCGATCGATGTGGAAAACACCGGCCTCGTTCCCGTTCGTGATTCGATAAGCCACTTGTCCGAAAAGCCCGGCGTCCAAATCCGTGGCTACCAGCCTGAGGATCGGGCCCTGGATCGGGCCGTCGCTCTTCAACGTGACGTTGTACTTTCTCGGCTCGAAGATCGGTCGGTTATCGTTCACATCCGTCACCTGCACCCTCACGATGGCCACTGTACTCAGGCCCCCTGCGAACAATGCGAATGCAATTAAGGTTAGACGTTCGCGGGTTAGATGGAGGACGGTCGAAGGTTGGGAAGCACTGTGTATACAGTGGAACTTGTCACGCGGAGACCAGAAGTGCGAACCCGAGCGATTATGTTTATTTCAGTCTCCGGTGAAATCCTCTTATCGAGCCAAATAATGTCGGGGTATTAGCCGGCGTAGAGAACGAATCTACGGGGACGCTCGGAGCCGGTCGACATAAATCACCAGCGCCCCGTACCATTGCCTTTTTTCGGAGCCAATCAGCCTCCTACCTCCTTTCTTCCTACCTACTTCTTCCACCGCCTCTCTTTCTCCGCTCTTTCCTTCTTTTTCTTTCGCGTACTTCGAACTTCGTTCCTTCCGTTTTTCTCTTTCGCTTACGCTTCTGCCGCCCTCTCTCTCTCGCTCGCGCGTCGTTCGAAGCGCAGCGCGCGCGTGTCGGGGGCCAGAGTTCTTACCCCCGGTGCAGGGTAACGCGTTCGTGGTAATATTTCAAGCGAAAGGAATTTCTCGGGGTGCTCAAATGGCTGGCGCGCGCGTCCTAGTCCCAACCGCTGTCGCGTCGCGACATCCTCGTCGTCTTGTTCTTCTTCTTCTTCTTCTTCGTCGTCGTCGTCCTCGTCGTCCTCGTCGTCCTCGTCGTCGTCGTCGTCGTCGTCGTCGTCGTCGTCGTCGTCGTGGTCGTCGCCGTAGTCGTGCTCGTCGTCCTCGTGGTCCCGTGCCACGCCGCTTTCCGAGCAATTATACGGACGAATCGATCGATCAATATGCCAGGTGTACTGCTCGCCCCGCGAACCGCCACCGTGTCTCCTCTTTGTTGTTCGTAGTCGAAGCGGATCAAAAAGAATGGAAAGAAAGTCGGCTGCGCGCTGATAATTCGTTTGCCCGTTAAAGTATCGCCTACCTCCGTATAAGAGTGATATACGGTCTGACGGAAAGTAATAACGCTCCCTCGATCGCTATCCGTAAATCACCTTATTCGTCGAAGCCTAATCGCGTACCGCGATCCTTCTTCCTTTCGTCGACCACGACCACGACCACGACCACCACGACCACGACCACGACGACCACGACGATCGCGACGATGGCAACCGCGACTAGGGATTAATTAATCGATGCAGGCACGAGGGCGAAGAGGCGCGAACGCGATAACGCGGACTCCTGGTTGGCCAGGCTGATTTAGGCGAACCCCGACGCAAGTGTTAATATTAAAGACAGTATGTAAAACGGGTAATCCGATGTTTAAACGGTTTACACCCGTAACTCATAGTAATATATGGACTCGACCGCGCGGAGCTCGGAGCGCGGCGAGATTTATAGGTACGAGTGTCATTGGAGTCATGCGTCAAGGGCCAGTCCCCTCCGTTCTTCGTGCTTCTCGCTTCGCCATCCTACTACTACCCCTGCCCCTCTTCCTCCTCCTGCCGCCGTCCAGCCTCTTCTTCCTTTCCATCCTTTTCCGTTCCCTCGCGTTCAGCCGAAGCGCGACGACCGAAAAGAACGACGAAGCCTTCGACCGTCGTCTCCCGGCACCGTGGCATCTTCTGCACGACTTCGAGGTATCGAGATGCCGATCTTCTCCGGTCCCCGCGATACTCGGCCACCACGCGAATTCCCTCGCCGAGAAATGCACCCCTAATTTCTCTATCGACCCACTCTCCCTCTCGCTCTTTCCGCCTTCCTCTCGTCCAAACCATCATCCTTCGG
>NW_016911035.1:606694-616972 GCF_001483705.2 Eufriesea mexicana
GCATTCCTCGCGCATCCCGAGCCCGCGGAGATCGATCAAATTAACGATCGAATAAAACCGAATATCCACCAGTGAATGGCTGCGTGTCGTCGGGGGCCGCTGCTTCCTGGACATAGGTCAACGACACTCTAACGCGTATTCCGATACCTCGTGTCTGGCAGACCGATCCTTTTAATTTCACGCGGTCGATCGTCGGGACGAGTCCTTTTCGAGGTTCGCGCGGCGGAGGATACGCACAGCCTCCGAAAGATTTATGCGACCGATGCTTGGCAGCGGTGCTCAATCCCGTGCCTCGCGGCCTCCGCCGATGCCGCCACACGGCCGCGTAATCCACTTACGCAATGGGCAACGAGAAATAGGAAATCCGCGACGCGTTGGCTCGCGGTCGATGGACACGAGTCGAAGCGATTCTCCGCTCTTTTCCCCAGCGTCGTACACCACGCCGGCTGACAAGACTCGAGGTTAGCCGAGCGGTCGCGGGAAGAAACGCGAGAGCGGAGAAACGACAGGGACAATGATCGTCGGTGGGAGTTAAGAGGCAAAGATTTATGACGCCGGTGTCAATAAAGTCACCGCCAGTGTCGTTTCGGCTTTCAGGAAGTTCCTGCAACCGTGGCCTCGCCTTTCTTTGCATTTCTGCCCGTTGATCGTAGGACGTGCATCAAGATGCGCGAACCATTTCGCATGTACACCACGTAATGCGCAATTTCCAGAAAGCGGATAACATCGAGTCCGGGCAACTCTTTCGTCAAGATCGCGATGCCTGGAACCCAAATCTTCAGATGTTATCCCGCTGTTCGTCGCATTGTTCGCAGATGAATGCACGCATCTCGGGACTCTCCGGTTTGAAACGAAAGGAGGAAAAAACGGAAGGTACGTATGTACGTAGGTACGGGAGTGGGCACTTTTGGCCAATCCAACGCTCGCACGCCGCAACGCGGAGAGTTGGTTTTTAAAATTTATTATTCCGAGTGTTACTACCCGGCAACCCCCGAGGGGCCGGTGTCTAGAGTCTAGCAGCGGCTCTCTCCGGTCCGGTCGCGGGAGAACAAAGTGACTCGCACGAGGAAGCGTATGCACGCGCGCATTATCCAGCCGTTCTCCGCGGATCTCCGACACGATTCAAAGCAAGACTACTCGTAGGTAATAATTATCGGTGTAGCTCGGCCGTTATCCGGCGCCATTAACGCGATAATACGCCGGGTTTCGATTATCATTCCCGGTTCCAGCAGATGCTTATCGACGAACGCGTTCTCCTCTCCGGACGCGGTGGATCTCGATCGAACCACGGGCCTAGTGGACGACTACATGCACGCGCGAAATCCTCTTGCTCGCGACGCGTTCGCGGGCTAGTTATCGCGACTCTAGCCAGCTTGATTTCGTGCCACGTAATCGCGTATCTCGAAAGCCGGCAAAGCCGAAGCGCGTTCGCTCGAGTCGGCCAACGTCCGCTTGCAACGCGTCTCTCGAGTCGTCAGCAGGTGGTATAAATCACGCGAAGCTGGCTCGCGTGGAGCGCCGCGTCTCGTGGTTGGCCCGCACGCTGCTCTCCCGTCATATCCCAGCGGTACTATTGTGCCGATGGTGTCGGTGAGCCTGGTAGCACGCCGAACAATCGTATCGATAACGAGCGACAATTATGGATGGGAGTTCTCCTGTTTGCAAAACGGTATGCGGCCAACAATAGAGCTCCCCATTGCTTCTACTCTTTCATCCTCCCGTCCCTTCTCCGCCGGTTCCCTCGCGATCTACAACGTTTCATCCGATCCCTGTTCGCGCTCTTCTTCCTTTTCTTCTCTCCGCCGTTTGCTAACCTAATTTTCCTATTAATTCCGCTAAACCGATCCTTCCCCCCCCCCCGCCCCCACAAGGTCAGTGCCGGTCTTCCGACGGATCAATGGACTTCAGTCATTGTCCTCGCTCGTAAGGGCAACCTGGAAGGAGGCTGTTGAAAATGGGCACACCGTACACCGACGACATAAATCATACACCCCATTACAGAGCTGCTAGATCTTGCCACGGCGATAGCTCGCTCTTCCCTCGTTCCACCAGCGCGCGGCTCCCGTGGCTGCTTCTTTTCTTCCTGGTGCCACACGTTTCCACCGCTCTGTGTCGCCACACACCGTTCGTCGTCGCGCTTTCTTCTCCGTTCTCGTTTCTGCCTCGCACCACCTCCGCGATAAGGCCGTGGAAAAGCATTGTTCGCGCGGTTCTTCTTTATCCTACTCCTATTTTGGTCACGGAAGATTCGTTACGAAACGCCAACGCTAATCGATCGACGTATCGGGCAAGAGTTACGCGAGACGCCTGGGTAAGAAGTTTACGGCTACGTAATGGAAAATACCTGCTTCCTCGCCGAGAAATAATTCCACCGGATCATTTCGTTCTTTTCGCGCTCTTTTTCTCGCTTCTTCTCGCTCTTTCTTATCCCCGGTAATAGTCACGCGAGCGGTACATACCTCTGTCGGTAGCGATGACAGGAATCTCCAGATAGGGTGCGGTTTCCCTGTCCAACGGTGTTCTGACGCAAATGTCTCCGGTATCGCTGCGTACCATCAGCTGTTCGCTTTCCATTCTTCCCGCGGCTAACGTGTAATTCACCATGGCGTTCACGCCGCAATCCGGATCCGTAGCCTGCACCTGAAACGATCGACATATTCGAATTAATTGAATGCCGATAAACGATCGTTGCATCATCGCGACAAGTTGAACGGTCGGGCACGCTGACAGGATCGGAAACGTCGTCGCTCCATGAAAATTCCGAGGCTACGACGTTTCGTTTCACGTTTCCGAATACGGGATATCCCGTGAACCGTTCGACAGATGGCCCGTTCGCAACGGGCAACAAATTCGCTGACAAATTTGCTCATAAATTCGCTAACGAATTCGCTAATAAATTCGCTAACAAATTCGCTAATAAATTCTCGTTTGGGTTATCCACGGCGAGTCGCGATATTTCGCGGCTCACGGAAACGTAAATATCGAACGAACGGATTTTCTCGGCATCGAGGCGGAACGGATGATTTCCGCGAGGGGTCGAATTCCTGATCGCGTCGCGACGCACGCGTAATACACGGTGTCTCGTTTCGTTCGGTCGAAAAAGAGCGAGACGAAACGCGAGGTCAAACGTAAAGCAGACGTTTTTAATTTTGCGTAGCGGCACGGTATCGGAAGTGCCGCGCGGTCGATTACATCGGATCGATCGCTAGATAGGTAATTGGTACCGTAATCGATCGGACGCGGGTTAACGCGTCGAGAGGGGAGAGAAAACTCGTAAATTTATCAACGCGGAACGTAATTTGCAGGATAGTAGTCGTGGTGTGTGCCAATCGTCGGGAACTCGAAGCAAAAGAAACCGAGACGCGAGTGCTGGACGGTAATGAACCCTTTAACCCAGCCAGAGCTGCTTTAATGACAGTTTAAAGTTTCTTCTCGCGTTCGAGGTATCGCACCGGCCATCTAGCCGTGATCCGCCTGTTCACCGCCTGAAATCGTTCCGCCCGTGTTCGACGAGAACGTGGAATCGCGAGATTCGATCGCGATTGCGTCTTCGATGATCGATTACTTCGTTACGTGCCCCGACCCAGTCGTCGCTACCAATCGTTCTTAACGCTTTCCATCGCGAATAATCGCGAGAACCGTAACACGGTCCGATACCGGAGCAGCTGCGTAATTAAGCTCCGAAAGCGCTATTCGAGTGTCCCATTCGACTCTCGCCGCGTTTTTCCGTGACGAACCAACGACCGAGCATGTCGAGATAGGTAGGTAGGTAGGTAGGTAGGTAGGTAGGTAGGTAGGTAGGTAGGTAGGTATAGAAAGATTCCAGCAGTGAAAGAGAGAAAGAGAGAGAGAGAGAGAGAGAGAGAGAGGCCGAGCTTGCGTGGTGGTAGGCGAAGAAGGACGAAGGGACGAAGCAACGAAGGCTGCAGCGAAAGCAAGAGAGACAGTAGATAATAAAGCAGGAGTCCACGAAGAATGATTTACCGGCAACCGGTGGAATAACTTTCCCGCCAACACTGTTGCCACCTTGAAGAGGCATTGCACGGTTTCTGCGGCTCGCGGTGCGAGTCGGACGAGAATGACCGAAAGGTTAAGGAAGAGGAGCGTGGCGAAAAGTTGGCGAAAAAGAAAATCGTCGATTCGTTTTAACAGGACTGTTTCCTCTCTAGCCGGCAGTGTTCCACGTTCCTCGCAGCCTCGCGGCAATTCGAATAATTCCAACGGAAAGAAAGAAAAAGTGGAACGACGGGTTTCGCTTTCGTTCCGCGACCATCGTGTTAATGAATTATCGCCGAGCATTATCGGTACCGATATTACCCGCTAATTCCCAGCGAAACCACTTTCGATCGTCCCTCTTCACCCCTCCACCACCCCTTCGACCCCGCCCGACGTTCTCTGTTCGGCGACTTCCTGTCGGAAACATCGTCTTCGACCTCGTCTCTAGCCTCGTCTCTAGCCTCGTCTCTAGCCTCGTCTTCGTTAATCTCTCGCATTAGTTACCGCTTAATCCCCCGTTGACGTCGACTATTCTGGTAGACGAGCAGTTACGGTTCGCGAACGATGTTATCGAAAGCGTTTCTGTTCGCTGAATTATTAAAGCCGGCTCGCGATACGTCTAACTAGGTATCTTATTACAACTACGATGTTCACAATTTTCCACGCTAATCCTAATAACTTACGATCGCGTGCGACGATAGTTTCACTTTCTATCGACAGATTAATTCCTATCCGTCCGTTTTATGCCGCACTAGTTTCGTTCCACCCCTCTGCCCTCGCGCTCCACGCACATCTGCATAATTTTCCAATTTAGATTTGCATTTCTAAATTGCATTCTCGCGCTTCCTATCTCGCGATACGTATCAGATAATCCCGACGCCACGCGAATTATTCTTTCGTTAATGCGACCAACCTTTCCGTCCTTCCTCGTCCCGGTCGCGAGCACGATCTAGCAGCCATGCAGTACTGACCGAGCCCGGTTCTTCCATCGATTATTCCCTAGTTTCGCGTCGCGGTTTTCGCCGATTCCACGCCACCCCTCGTCCGACAGATCGAAAAGGAAGGCTGCGAGAAACAGAGGGGACAGAGGGTCAAGATGGAAGAAAGAGCCGTATTAAATCGCGAGCAGTTTTACCCGTTATTCCCCCGTGCTCGGCGAATGTAGAACCAGCCGATCCATTGTTCCTCTGGTTTTGTTGCGCACCGACCTTGCCGGGAATATCGATTTCAATCGGGGTGTACACGGAATACAATCCGCCGTGGGTTTCCTTCGAAAAGGCCGGAGCGCATAGCTCGGTGAATACCAGCGCGCACGGTACCAAATACCTTGCACCCTTTCCTCGCCAATCGGGTTCTCGTATTTTCGAAAAGACCCCTCTCGAGCAAAGGCGTGTCCGATAAATGGCGACGGGTGGCGTGGCTGGCAGGACTCTATCGAATTTCCGCTCCCTATCACCGTATATATATATATATATTTATGTGCACGTACGTATACATAAATATATAAATACGCGTGGATTGGCGTAAAGGGAGGAAAAGGAGAAAAAAGTATTGTCGGCACGTTGGAGTACACCTCGTAGAAGCCAGTTTCGCGGCGTTTTAGGGAAGGGGAGGAATCGGGGGGTAAAATAACGAAGGCACCGCTCGGTGCGCTCGGTAGGTGGAGTGGCAGACTCGCATCCCTTTAAAACGAAGAGGAAGAAGATGGAAAAATGGGCTCGGGCGTCGTGGTGGCCGAGCATGGGCTGGCGGTCAGTGGGGTCCCACGTTCTCCGGACCACGAAGAACGAGCGCGAGCCTTGGCTACGTGGTACGTACAAGCATCGCGACAGAGGTAGAGAACCGTCTGTACGTGCGGTGGCTGTCTACACCGGTTATAAAATACGGTGCCTCGAAAGGCTCTCAGCATGCTCGCGCCTCTGCCTTCGAGCACGGGGTACGACGGCTCTCTTTTGGTCTTTTCGTTCGCCTCCCCTGCCGCCGCCGCCGCCGCCGCCGCCGCGTCGCCTATCGTCACCTTCGTTTTCTCTCGAGCGACCGTTCGAAAACGAGCGTTCGAGTGCTGTCGATTTCGCGAGATTTAGTCGCGCGACACCGGCATGCGCCGAGGCGATGACGCGCCGAGGCTCGACCCGCCGCGAGAGCTCGCCCGTTACAGGTACAAATTGTCCGGCTGCTAAAGTTATCGCCGTAAATCGCGGATGACTCGGCGAACCGCATCTGGTATGTCGAGTTTTATGTGCCGCACCGGCGCGATGACGATATACCTCGGCGCTGGCCGTCTAGCGATAGATGGCCTCGCGCGATTCCTCGCTCTTTCTCCGTTCCACGAACCGTCGAAAACCGAGCAACCGCGACGCTGGCACCGAATCGATAGCACGTATCGGAAGGAATAAATTGCGCGGATTCGCGTTATAAACGAACGGTGAAAAAGCAGCCGACCACCACCCGGTAAACATTCGCGTGTCCGTGGCAATTATCGCGGGAAATTACGAAGTTTCGTTCGTATAGATTCATAGGTCTGTAGCGTTTAAGAAGGGCCTATTACGAGGCAACGATCGATCTCCTGCGTAATTGCTAGACCGGTTTGCAACGCTCGCGGATCGTGTGCTACAGTTAAATATAGTACGTTTTAAATTCCCTTCGTGCTGCGCGGGATATCTAATAACGTCCGTTTCGTTTCATCGTTCCGAGCATTTTATAGTTTAATCGCGGCTCTAGTTTCGCCCCGCCTAGATCGACGATCGATAGGTTGGCCGAGGGTTCGACGGCTCGGAACGGAGAAGGGAACGAACGGCCGCCTCGGCAGGATCGCGAGGACGGTCTCGATTAATGCGAAACGATTCCACGCGTTAATACCTCCCCGCCTTTCCACCTTTCCTCTTCGCTCCCCCGTTCCACCTCTCCGACCCCCGCGGTTCCAAAAAGAAAACGATTCGTTAATATCGTACGAGATTCCCGTACGTTCGGTTTACCGAAAGACCTCGCATTCTCCGAGGTCAACGATGCCGCCAACACACCGGGCAATCGCCGTACGTACGTATCGTACGCGGCGCGATCGTAGCGCAGCTACGATACCACGATATTTCATACGATTATCCTTCGCATCGTCGGGTTACTAAATCATCCCCCAAGGCAGTGGCATCTTCCTCCGGACGCTCCTCTAATCCCTCGCGGCGATCCATAAAACCGAAACGAACTGGAGCGATCGTCGCCAAGTACGCGCGCGACTTTCCGCCATTGCGAAATCCGCTCCGCGAAATCGATATTCATCGCGTCTCTCCCTCCTGTCCCTTGACTAATTAACGTAGATGGTATCCGCGGTCTCGAGCGGAGTCGCAGGGGTCGCCGGTCGATCGGCGGTCGTGAAGCGGTGGGTCGCGTGTTATTAACCGGCCGTTGGCGAAATTCCAACGTCGCGTTCCGATGCAAATTTCTTTTCCCCGCGTGGAGATTTATCGGGCGAATAGAATCGCGGTTTTGCACCTCGGCCTCGAATTCGAGTAAATCCGACAGACCGATCGAGATAAACGCGCGAGGTCCCGCGCGTTCTTCCTCGTCCTTGCTTCCTACCATCACTACCACCTTTCCGAACACGAGAGAGCAGTATCCGAGGGTTTTTCTCCGTTGCTCGGGTCCTAACCCCCCGCCGTCCCGGTGCTTTCCGTTGCTCGTGCGTGCGACCACGCGGGCCGCCGCTTTTTGTCAGCTCGTGCTCGACAGATAGAGCTGTTCGTCGAGTAAGCTGGGAAGCCATCCTCGGTATTCCCGGCTCGCCGACTCTCCGATGGACTGACAGTCGTCCACCACTGCCGCGAGTATTCCCCGCGATCCTTTCGCTCTTCCTTCCTATCTACGCCTTCTTTTTCCTCTCTCCGAGTCTCCACCGAGTTCTCCACCGAGGTCTCCTCCGAGGTCTCCCGCGAGGTCTCCCGCGAGGTCTCCCGCGAGTAGCGTCCGATCGGCGGCGAGCTCGCGCGTACCGAGAATCGAGTTCGGCGCCTGGCGCCGTGGACGCGACGCGGACCGACGAGGGGAGGACAGAGACGAGCGTTCGTCGGCCGACTCGACGGAGAACTCGAATTCACGAGCGCGCGCGGGGTACGCGGCGAAAAATGCATCGGAGGAATTCCAGGAAACACTCGTTCGCTCGTTACACGCAGCGTTTTTATCTGGCGTAGGCGCATTTAAAATTCTTGTCATTTGCACATAAGAGCGCCTAATTGCGCGACCACGCGGTGAGAAGGTCCTCGCGCACGCGAACTGGTCGGCTATCTACGCGGGGGGAGTGTGGGGTGGCAGAAGGAGCGAGAGAGAGAGAGAGAGGGAGAGCGAGTTCGAGGACGAACCGGAAGTGTCGTGGGTGGACGGCGGCTGCGAACCACGATCCTTTGTCACGCGAATTGACATGCAGGAACGATGCCCGAGTAGCCGTCACGTGAGTCACCGCGGGTGTGCGACCGCACAATTAGCTGGATGCGTATTCCGTTTGCATAAATAAATATGCGCGTGTTTGCCGCCTCTCCTTCCACGCTCCCGCTCTCTCTCGTTCTCTCTGTCTTTCTCTCTTTTCCTCTCGTCCACGCTCCTGCCGCTTCCATCTCGGTCCCTTTCGCGTTGCTCGTTTTTCCGTCCCTCGGCGTCCTTCTTTCTCCACCGCGTTTCCTTCCTCGGACCTCGTGCCCCCCTCGAGCGGTGCGTATGCGTGCCTGTGTTGGCGCGTAGGCCGCGAATAGACGGGTGAAAAATCGCGAATGGCGAAAGTGACCGATAAAAGAACGGCGAGAAGGAAAACGCGCGATGAAACCAGACCAAAGACCGTATCTTGGAAGAGTCGAGTCGGTTCGATGTTTCGAAACGAAGACTCGTTTCCTCGCCGACCGATCGATCTCGATATATTTTTCTCCTTTTCTCCTTTTCTTTTCTCCCGTTCGCCGAGCCTCGAGATAGCCTGATTCCCGGGAACAGCGGGGCGCGCGCGCGTCACCGCGTGGAATTCGCGATTTCACGCGCTCGCCGATGCGCGCGATCGAATCACGGCTCGATAACGGAACGCGGAGTATCCGGTATAGCAATTACACAGCGATGCTCTAGACCGATTATCGGGGGAAAAAATGAAGCGGCAATAGGTAATCGCGGGAAGCGGCGTTCGAAGCTGGCTGCAAAAAGGCGCATCGGCGTAATCGGCACGCAAGTGGGCGCCGTGCGCCTTGGAATCGAGATAAAACGAGCACCACGAGGAAATAATCGGGCTCGGTGTCCGAGAATATCGGAGGTCGTCTCGCGGCGCAGTTACAGCCGGTATACACGACGTACGGTACTAAACGTCGTAAGCGGTACCGAGGCCGGGTACCGGCGCTTTACATACGAGCTCGCGAGAGAGTACCGCGGCAAAAGTGACCGAGTGAGGGGTGTGCAGAGGGCAGGAGAAGTCCGCACAATGCTACCAACCCGACGAACTCTATAGAGCTGTCACTCACCGTTGCCTGGAGAGTCGGTTGCGAGCAGCGACTCGTCTCCTTCTCTTTTCCCTCCACTTTTCCCTTCTCCGTCTTGCCTCTCTCGCCGAGTCGCGATCGTCGTGGTCGTGGTCGTTGTCGTCGTCGACGACCACGACCGTGCTCGACGTCCGCGTCGCCGTCGTTGTCCCGTTCATTCCGGACACTGCCACGCGTAGACGTACAACGGGTTCATTCGGACGTTGATTTTCTATGGAGAGTCGGATAAGGAATATCGAGACGTCACGGGTATCACTCGGTATGTACGCGGGCTGTCGAAGATGGCGAGGCGACGAGCGTCGCGAGTCGGCCGATCATCGAGATGTCGCGCGAATCCCTGGCGTTTCACGCTTCGATCGGACCGGTCGCGGCTCGCGACGCGACGCCTGCCAAAAGGGGAGAAAAGTCCCCGCTGCTCTCTGGCCCGGAGGTAACGTGGGGTACCAAGCGATCGAACGACGCGACACGAGGCGCGACGCGCATTCTCCCCTTAAAGAAGCTGTACGAGACCTTCTCTTAACCTTTGCTCTCGGGATGCGTGTTTTTGCCGTGGAACGGCAAGCCGAGAGGCGAGTCGAACGGGGCCCCCGGCGGGTCGGTGGCCGGTAATTGCGATGAGATATGGTGGCCACTTCTCATTAAAATAGTTTAATATATATTTGTCAAGCTATCGCCGCGACGTATGTCCCGCCATTTGTTATCGCCTCTCCTTCCATCGGCCGTCCTCCCTTGGCCGCGCGGAGAGAGAGTCACCGGGGAGCAGGCCTTTATTTTTCGTAAATTC
>NW_016911035.1:617170-621345 GCF_001483705.2 Eufriesea mexicana
CGCTAATAGCCGCCGTTTGTCTCGTTGTCACCGGTCCGGATCGTTCACGGAAATTCGGACGCGAACGCGGCCGCGAGAAACCACTCGCCGCGAGAACCGGCCGCGCCCTCGCCATTTCTTCTCCTTTATTTCTTTCCTCTACGATGTTTAAACCTATCGAACGTTAATGGTATCGAGGCTCGTTAAGACTCCTCTTCCACCATCGGCGACAAAGGTTCGCGACGTTATTGCGCGTGCCGCTTCTCTCTCTCTATCTCTATCTCTATCTCTCTCTGTCTCTCCGGCTACTCCCCGACTTTTCTCTCGTTTTTCTCCCTTTCGACGCTCTCACCCGCTCTCCGTTAACCGTGCGTGTACAAAGAATACTCTAGGGTGCAGAAGAGCTCGTTAGTAATCTGCCTTTGCAATC
Source organism: Eufriesea mexicana (assembly GCF_001483705.2). Lineage (NCBI taxonomy): Eukaryota > Metazoa > Arthropoda > Insecta > Hymenoptera > Apidae > Eufriesea > Eufriesea mexicana. The sequence continues at coordinate 617,580 of NW_016911035.1, forward strand.
GGCCCGCTATATATACGCGCCGTGGGCGGATGTCGACAGTTAAATCCGCAGTTTAAACGCACGGCTCGTCGCGCGACACCGCGTACACGAACGTTTTTACGCGTATTAACCGAGTCGAAACTGGCGTACCGGGGTGCGGTAATTGGAGTCCCCTTGTCACGGAATCGCGACCCGACCTTGGGGCGAAACCGCGAAAGCTTTATCCTCGCCGCGTGCACCGCGTAAGGGCTACTACCTCCTGCCACCTATCTCGTCTCGCCTATCCGATATACGCTCGTACCTACGCTCGCCAGGCACCAATAATTATCCTCGTCGTCCCGACCTTTCGTCGTCGCGCTATCGATGATTTAATTTTCGAGAACGATCCCGCCGGCGTGGCGCGAACTTATCGCCGATAGCCTTCCGAATAACTCAGAGTTTTACGAGAGTCTTGAAAGCACGATTTCGAGCGCGCCGGCAAAAAAGCGGAGAATATAAATACTCGGAGACAAAGAGGAGCGAGGAACTCGCAGCTCGAAGGACCAGTTTATTATTATTCGGCAACCGCCCACGCGTATCTTGTTCCCTCCGCGCGTCCCGACCGGTTGCACCGTTCCGTTGCCCGATTCTTGCCCTCGGATTCCGCGTTCCTCCGTTCCGTCCCTTGTTCCTCCATCTTCCTCTCGCGTCCACCACGGACCTTCCTCGAAAGCGACTCGTGGAAAAGCAACTGTCGGCCGAGCGTGCCGCGCAAGCATCGGCGGGTTAAGAGAAAGGTCGTCGATTAAGATAGCTGTCTGGTGTTCGTGGCGTGCCTCCTATAGTCCTTCTCTCTGCGCTGTGTTCGCTCTTCCTTCCTTCCTTTCTTCCTTTCTTCCTTTCTTTCTTCTCTCTTCTTTTCCAACTCTTTCCACAGGCCCGTCGTCGCTTCGCGTGGATTGACCCGATAGAGTAGTAGTGGTAGTAGTAGTAGTATTAGTAGTAGTAGGACGTAGCGAGAGTCCGGTCGAGCGACACCCCGTTCCTTTCTTTAACGCTTGCACCCCAGCTGGATGGCCGATGGAGGCAGACGATAACGATACCGTTTCGCGAATTTGCCAGCGACGCTCCGTCGTAAAACGTATTAATTGTTCCGGATATCGATGAACGCGGCGCTCCTCGACGGGCCGTGGCCGCAAAAGGGTCGGCGATTTCGAACGATCGATGCGCGATTGGATTTCCGAGCGGTCGGAGTAATTGCGCGGCGACTGTCTCGAGAGCAATCCGTGATCGTGGAAGGCCGCGAGTGGTTGGTAGAGTGGCTGGCAAAAGAACAGCCGGATAAACGAGATCGCAATAATCGATACACCTATCCTCGCATTAAAGGATCCCCTTGCGCCTTGTAAGTCCATCCGCGATATTATTGATCCTGCGCACGCAATCGGCCGTATCCCATTGCGATTTAATCGATCGTACCGATTAATAATCGCGTCCCTGAATAACACGGCCTATCCGCCCCTTTCCCCCGCCGTGTCTCACCCTCCCGGGACGACTCGTTGAAAAATCTTCGCCGACCCGCGTTTTCTTCCACTTCCCGCGACCATCCTTGCCACGACTCGGCTAATCCGAACCGCCGCGACGCGAATTTATCACGATCGCCGCGTGTTTGCTGCCGGTAACGGCCCTCTCGCGTAATAACCGATGCGTTCGCGATCGATGCCTCGCGTGTTAGCTAAAATAGCAGGATCGGAACGCGCGTGGAATCTCAGCCGCGATCCCGGCATATCGGAAAAGGGGTAGCACACACGAGCTCCGCGACTTCGCACGGTTCGTCTTCGTGGAATTGCGAGAACTTTGAAGATTAATGGGACCAAGGGGAATCCGGCTCGCGTTTTTGTTGCCCGGACTCGATCAGTCCTGGTACCTGACAGCGCAGTCGGCCGCGCCGCGAATCACGTTTCACTCGTACGATCGGTTGCATTTTAATAAACCAAAAACCACCTTTTGTTCACCTGCCATCCGCTCGAGGAGACCCTCGACACTGTGTCGCGCTCGCGCGATACCCGCGAGCCTACGCTGATTCCGCGCGTCGCCTTCTCTACCAGGCTCGAAAATCAGCCAGGCAGACAGAGAGGGGGAGCAAAGAGGAAGCGCGACGGATACGAAATCGAATTATACGAGGATCGAGGTTTTTTTCCAGAAACGATCGTGAAAAGAAAATTCAGCGGGGGCACGCAAGCACTTAGGTACGCGTACGTGGAAGCGTCATTCGAAACGACCGGGAATATCCGAGATTAATGGGAGCACGGGAAACCTGATTCGCATTTTTGTTGCCTCGCCTGCCGACCGGCCGAGTAGTCTCGGTCTTTCCGCGAGTACCGCTCTTTCCATGCCTCTATCCTTGGCTTTAACCGTAATAAACCGAGAAACGCGTTCGAAGAACTTCTTTGGTCGAGAGAAAAATCGGTAACGATCGATCCACGTTACCCGTACGCTGCTCCCCGTTAAATTTATTCCAAGGTAGCCCTATTTTTTCCGTCTGCTGGAACAGGTCCGTGATCGTCGTTTTAAACACGCGGACGAGTCGATACGGAATTCTTTATTGTTGCGAGAAACGAATTAATGGAAGGTGCCTTCGCTTGTCTCTGTAATTAATCGATCTCGCGCATGATCGAGCGAACCTACCTTGTACGCTGACCGATCTTTGCCCGGTAAACAGCGGGCCATCGTCCGTCGTCGCTCGAGAAAATGAAACTCGCGTTTCATCGGTGCATAATCTAAATGATCGGTTCATCGCCGCAACCACGGTACAGCCTTCGGATAAAAGGGATAAAACTCGCCGCATAACGTCCACCTACGCGATCGAATCCGTTCGCGTCAGAGTATGCGCGTCGTTCCCGATCCAATTATTTCCGTAATACGAGACTTCGATTAAGACGACAAGGATATACGTACGCGCGTTTAGGCACTAACCACATCTACGCAGGTCCTTCCTTTTCTCGCGCGGGTACGCGCGATACGCACGCGATTGCGAGATCGGTTTTCGTCTAGAAAATATTTTTATCGATAATTACGAGAGCGTGTGTAGAAGGGCCGCGTGACGAACGAACGAGACGCGACGCACGGTGGGGAATTTCCCCGAGAAACTGGCAAAAAGTCAATTTTTCAAGCGCAAAATTATACTCTAATAGCATAAATATAGTTGTAATTTGCGAAAAGATTATAAATTATATTTATCGTTAACCGCTTACCCTACGATTCTTGCTCTGGAATGTTCTCGATGGCGCGTGCCATAATCGACAGCACAGTCGGTCACACGTCGAGCCACCACACGTACAAACACGGCGAAGAATAACACGTAACTGAGTCAGGAGGACAAAAATTAACCGCGAGTCTGACCAATGTCGTTTACATTAGAATCTATCTACGGACCACGCCTCTCGCCTGAGATATTTGTTTTGCACCACTTCCTTACCACGAGCCAAACGTTATTGTATGCTAAGGGCTTAATAATAAATTGTTCGCGACGTATATTTACAATAAGTGTGAAAAATTAATAAATTATTAGCTACTACTTGAACTTGTAACGTTAACGTAATGTTAAAATGTATCCGTAATTTGTAAAAGGTTTATAAATTATTGCATTAATTGTTAATAACAAATTAAAATTGTTAATAACAAATTAAAATTGTTAATAACAAATTGCCCGCAACGTGCATTTATAGTAAAAATGAAAAAATTAATAAATTATTGGCTATGAGAGCGGAAAATTAATAATTAATAAAATCCGCGAAGTTCGCAAATTTCT
>NW_016911035.1:621360-627064 GCF_001483705.2 Eufriesea mexicana
CCGATCGACGGCTATATAAAGGGCGACGCGACGATGCTTAAGTCATTTGTCAGTTTGAGTTCCGAAGTGTAACATCTAAATTTTCGTTGTGCGCGAGGGATGAGAGTTCGCAATGAGGTTGGGGCTAGCCACCCCACCCTCATCCCACCCCATTAAAAAATTTACTAATAATTTTGTTGTTGTTTACAGATATTAATTATTTTTTTCTTTCAGGTTTAATTTTTTTTCTTTTTTCAGCTGTTAGTTATTTTTTCTGTTTCCAGATTTTTATTTTTCTCTTCTACTTATTTTTATGCTGACAATTTGAATATTTCGTATAATTTTCGAATGTCTCATCGTTGGGTTGTTCATATCTCATCGTTGGGTAGTTTATGTCTCATCGTTGGAGTTGTTGTTTACAGATATTAATTATTTTTTTCTTTCAGGTTTTAATTTTTTTTCTTTTTTCAGCTGTTAGTTATTTTTTCTGTTTTCAGATTTTTATTTTTCTCTTCTACTTATTTTTATGCTGACAATTTGAATATTTCGTATAATATTCGAATGTCTCATCGTTGGGTTGTTCATATCTCATCGTTGGGTAGTTTATGTCTCATCGTTGGGTTCTTCGTGTCTCATCGTTGGATTGTTTATTCCATTTAGTTGATCATTATGGTTTATATCTGTGTCGCTTTTATGTTTATATGCTTTTATATGTATATTATGTTTTACTAGTCTGTAACTAATCTGTTTCTTTCTAGCTTTTCAGGTTTTTCAAGATTTCATTCGGATGACATCGTTGGACGGCGAGGGATGCGTGCCTTTAGATCTAAGTAGTAGTAAGCAATTATAAGATAGATACCTAGCCTAAGTCTCATGTGAACGCTATCCGTTCAAAGGTAAACCACCTAACTTGGAGCGAAATTTATTCATTCCCTTATCCCTCTCGTTACCAAATAGAACACTATTGTTCTCGCGATAATCGCGACCGTCCTTAAGTACCGACTAGCCTACGCTACGTACTTCCCGTGTACTCGACAACTCCACGCAGTGTAAGTCATTCTCAGGACTCGTCTCCGACACTCGCTTCTGCCACTGTCAATCTCGTCATGCATCGAGATCTTTGGTGGCTCTCGGGCTGGTGAGGCATCTGGAGTAATACGAGGGTCCGTCGACCTTAGTCGTCCTGGGTGCCAATCCGTGCACACGACCGGGGGATGGGCCCTGCAGTCGGAATCATTGCAAGAGCGTGCCTGCCTGCCCCTCTAGCACTTGGTGGCTATGTGGTTATGTTTGCATAGAGCCGGGGTATGGAGCATGCGCGTGATTCCGACTGTTAGGCCTCGCATAGGACCCTCGGATTGTCTTTGGGTGTTTCACTGGTTCGTTGGCTGTCTTAGATCATAGAGTAAGCCATGGCGAGGTCGGCGGTGGCAGGGTGGGCAAGGCCCGATCGGGAGGGTGCTGAGGTCGGAATTTGTCTTGTACACGGAAGTGCATCGCGTAGGCTAGTCTACTTGCTCGCGTTCATTCCCTATTTCTATGGGAACTTAGTAATATCAGAGTCTGTTGAAATAAAATATCTTAGTGTTGCGACAGTAAAGTTTTAGTATACCGAATCGTAGTCCCCTTTGTAGGACACGAAATATAACAAAGTGTCACTAGATTCGCTCTAACTTCTTTCGCTCCAAGTTAGATTAGGTTACCTTTGATACAGATGGCGCCAGTAGGATGCGCCACTAGGACGCATGTCGGGTCTCGATGCGTAGCCACCTCCACGTGGTGAGACCTCGTAATTGGTATCGTTTGCCAAAGATTTATCTTTGGCGAACGATACCAAGCTAAGAGCTACGCACAAAGTTTAAGATATTTCCTATCTCTTGTAAATTTTCAATGTTCCCTTTGAACTTTGAAAATAGAGAGTGGACAATATCTGTTAAAGAAATATGTATATTGAGATGAACAAGGTAAGTATTGTAAGGTAAGTATCGTAAGTCAAGTATCATAAGGTAAGTATAATGTAAAAATTTATCGTTAAGATCGGAGTAAGTAAAATAATTAAAATCTACATGCAAACGCTGCAAAATTCGTCGGTCCCAAATTCTTGGAAAGTGACAGTCATTTCTTGGAATTCTGTCGGCGAGTGATTTCTTTTCATGTTATGTTTGTCTAATACAAATTCACAAAATTGGCCGAGGGTTTCGTACTAACGATTCGAAATTGTTAGGACCAGAATTTTATCAGCGTGATAGCTTCTTTATTGTTATGTTCGCCTAATAGAAAATCGAAAAATTGGCGGAAAGTTTCATGCCAACGCTTCGAAATCTGTAGGCGTAAAGACTTGGAAAATGATATTATTTTCTTTGATTTCTGTCACTGTTGTACCGCTTTTAATGTTATATTCACTTAAATACAAATTCATAGTAAAAATGATGTTACAAACAGTAATTTTTCCTTACATTGATCTTATTAAGTATAATAATTTTTATTATTTGTTTTCATGGGCAAAAAATTAATACAAAATTAAAGTAGATTGAAGAAGAAAATATTAATTACGGACGGATCGAACACCGGGCCACCAACGTGGGAATTTTCAGATATCGCCATTAGGCTCAAATGGTACATGACAATTATTCGAAATGGATCTGTAATTAAGGCAATAATAAAACTTCGATCACAAATATATCAAAAACTATTGAATTGTTGCCCCTATAATGATACATTTTCTTGAACTACATGACGAAATCTACAAACTTGCGAAGTTTCAACTAAATCTATGACCCGAAGGCCTTCCACTATCCTTGTAAGACACATTCTCGTCCCTTCTTTTTATTCACTGAAGAACCCCATAAAGTTTTCTACATTCTTTAATAAATTTAATCCAAACATTGGTTTTAATTAGACAATCAGCATTCGCTTCTTTACCTGGCATATAACAAGTCTGCAAAAGTTCGCCTTTACGACGCAATCATAAAAAATGATAAATTAATCACCGAAATTGAGTAATTTGTTAACTTTTCTCTAAGTGAGCAAAAGTGCATGGGAAATGAGAAAAAAATTGCAAAAGAACGTGGGTAGCATTGAGTTCATGGTGGTGTGCCTACATCATGCAATAGAATATAAGTCTTTGTATCAACATATCCTTCAGTTATAAATAAATAGCATAAGACATAGGCCATTGTTTTTCCATCTTTTATTACTGATAATAGAGCCTGGTTGTAAAAAAACAATATTCCGTTGAAATAAACAGGCACGTGCAACAGGAGAAAAATATTGGACTTGTGGAATATCACCAGCTCAGAGCTATTAGATGTCAAGAAATATATTTTTTATAGCGAAGAAAGGTTGAAGCAGTAATAGAAATATGTAAGGTATGATATGTCTATTGAATTCTAGGTCGACTAGCCATATGACATGTAGGACAGAAATATTTGGTAGTGAAACAAAGACTGAGAAAGGAAGATGGGTTTGACAGATAAAAAGGGAATGAAATTACTCTAGGTCATCTTCTCTTATAACAACAAGATATAGAGAATAGAGTGAAATTGAAAGGTATGTTGTAGTCCTGATCTGAATAAATATTAATATCAGTGATCAAAGTTAATGATCATCGCTAATGTGTTAAGTTTCAGAATGATGGAGCTGAGATACGTAAAGAAAAGAGAGAAGTTCAAATGAAAGCAGTGAAAAGAGTAAATGCATATTATGTGGAATCAAGAAACAGAATGTGTATCAATAAAGAAAGTTGTGTGACATTGACATGCAAATATTAGTACCATTGAAAAGATGGAGAATGAACAATTGGTAATAGTTATGAAAGGTAAAGATAAATTGAATGTTGCTTTAAGGTCAAAATCTATAAAAACACACATAGGAATTTGGAAACTATAAAAACAGCAGAAATAATGGGGCTGTGACACATCGACTTGATTGGACGAATAAAGTTCTGTACCAAGAGTACATCTTATTTATTGCTGATTATTCGAGAGTGATTATTAGCCTTGCTCTTATAGGAAAAAGGTCAGAGCTGAGAAAATAAAAATATTGGTAACATTGAAAGAAAATCAATCCTTCAAGAAGTTGAAAAATACTTATATACTTAGACAATAGAGGTGAGTTTGTGAGACAAGATCACCAAGTTTGTTTAAATTAAAAAGGAAAAACATGATTTCAGTCCAGCAAGAACACCACAGTACAATGGGGTTGCTGAGCGGAAGAACAGATCCATCAGAGAAATGACAAGGACACTTATGATGGATTTAGATTTGCCAATGTATTTTTGGACAGAAGCAGTGAGTACGGCTGTTCATATAAAAAACCAAACAAAGTTGGCTGACCATCATAGAACTTCTTATGAGGTTTGCATGAGAGAAAGCCAAGCATAAGGTATATGAAAAGATTTGTTAACATTGTCTACGGATTGAATAAAGGGGGTTTAGTACACAAATTTGAATCAAAAACTTACAAAGAAATATTTTTAGGATATGTACCAAGTAATACATATAGAATATACTGGCTAGAAAAGGACCAGGTAAGGAATGAATATGATGTGAATTTCAATGAAACAATGAATGGAGCTCAAGTATTGAAGAATGAAGACAAGGAAAGATATAAGAAGAATGATGAATTAGAAATTGTTGGATCTATGGATTAAAACAGGCAGAAAAGTGTTGGAACAAATACCTCACTGATGTGCTAATAAAAAAAAGGTTACACCAGTCAAATGAGAATCCATGTTTATTTTGTAAAGTAGAAAATCTTAAATTTCAATACTGCGGAATACACTTAGATGATGTGATTATAATAGTAAGCAATATAGTAAGCAATCAAGAATAAGAGGCAATAGTACAAAAATGAATATTGAAATTATTAGAAAAAGCTAGAACAGTTTTGAGAATGTAAATAGAACAGAGCAATAGAGAAATCCATATGCATTTAAGAAACTGTATAGAAAAATGATTGAAATCCTGTGGAATGAGAGAATGTAATGCAGTGTCAACCGAATGGATGTAAATGACAATATGAATAACCACGGGAACAGCAGAAGATGCAAGATAAACTAATACTGAGAATTATTAAGAAAACTCAAGTATTTGAATACTGATGTCTGGCCAGACATCTCATTTGCAGTTGGATGTTTGTCATACTTTAACCATGATCCAAGAATAATGGACATGAATGGATTGAAGGGGATACTAAGCTATTTGAGGGCAAGTAATGCCTTGAATTTGGGAAAGAAAAAGAAACAAATGAAATATGTTGTGCAGATATATAGACTGATATGTGAAATCAAATTGGAAAAGGAGGTGAGAAAGATTGTGATATGTGACAGATTGAATGCGCTAAATGTATAAAAGTAAATCTAAGCTTACGTGGAAAAATGTTGTTACATAAGAGATGTAGTAAAAACTAAGAACATGCAAATTTGACACGGATATCACTTAAAGAAACGAATGTTGACTGTCTAACTAAACCACTGAGTGGCCTAAATTTGCTATAGAATATAAAAAGCTTTATGGGGCTGTTAAGACAATAAAAAGAAGGGAGGATAATGTGTTATAGTTATTTATGACGTTCTATTGTTTTATTTATTCCGTCCATCAAGTTCACACATTTTTCGCACGTAATCGAGCATTTCTAGAATTTTTTGTAGCTATGTTCAATAAAGTTGGTCATAGTATATAATATAATATAAATATATAATATATAATATATAATATATAATATA
>NW_016911035.1:630482-641180 GCF_001483705.2 Eufriesea mexicana
TATTTATCCGTGTAGAGTGAATTCTTCCTTAATGGGATTGGATACTTTTTTTGCGTTTCGCGCCTACGTTTTCGAAAAATAGTGCCGAATGTGTTAGTGAGTGACAGGTCGTGCTGCGCAGTTTACTTTTTTGGTTTATATTTCGAAAATTAGGCTTTTTACTCCGGTTTTTCTTATTTATCCGTGTAGAGTGAATTTTTCCGTAATGGGATTGGATACTTTTTTTACGTTTCGCGCGTACGTTTTCGAAAAATAGTGCCGAATGTGTTAGTGGGTGACAGGTCGTGCTGCGCAGTTTACTTTTTTGGTTTATATTTCGAAAATTGGGCTTTATTGCCCGGTTTTTCTTATTTATCCGTGTAGAGTGAATTCTTCCTTAATGGGATTGGATACTTTTTTTGCGTTTCGCGCGTACGTTTTCGAGAAATAGTGCCGAATGTGTTAGTGGGTGGCAGGTCGTGCTGCGCAGTTTACTTTTTTGATTTCAATTTTCGAAATTTCTGTTCGGGGCTTGAATTTATGTGTTTAATACGATAGAGTGAAATGTCCTCTAACTAGTTGCCCTATATTTTTTTTGAATTTCCCTAGTCCAGTGCAAAAATATTGGAGCGGAATTGCATATGCCTAACAGATTATGCTATGCTGTTGATTGGTACCTCTTACGTTCCGGAAATTTTACCATGGAATTGTAAAAGTTCATTAATTAGTGACGAAAATTAAGGTCTCTGCACAATCGGCGGAATGCTTTGCGAAAGAAGAAAATGATTGCAAAGAAATGCGGGTAGTATTGTTGTGACCATGGACGTGTATGCCTGCATCAGGGAAAAAATGTGTAAGTATTTGTATGAACATAACCTTAAGTTATAAATAAATAGTGTAAGATATAAGCCATTGTTTTTCTACCGTTTATTAGTGAGAGGAGCGCCTGGTTGTAAGACAACATTCTGTTAAAGTAGACAGGCATGTGCAACAAGAAAAAACTACTGGACTTGTGGAATATCACCAACAGAACCACTGGATGCGAAGATTCATTTTTTATGGTATGGAAAGATTAAAGCAGTAATGCAAATGTATAAGGTATGATATTTTTATTGGATTTTATGTCGGCTAGCCATATGCCGTGCATGACAGAAATATTTGGTGGTGAAATAAAGATTGAGGAAGGAAGATGGTTTTGACAATTAAAAAGAGAATAAAATAACTTTGGGTGACATTTTATTATAACAACAAGAATTTGAGGAATGCAAGTTTGGAAATGTCATACATCTTCACAACGTAAATTTATAATAAAAGTGAAAAAATTATTAAATTATTGCTTATTACTTGTACTTATAACGTACGTATGTAAAAATGTATATATAATTTGTGAAAAAGTCTATAAATTATTAAACATATTGTTCATATCAAATTAATATTGTTATTAATAAATTGCTCGCATCGTATATTTATAGTAAAAGTGAAAAAAATTAATAAATTATTGGCTATGAGAGCGGAAAATTAATAATTAATAAAATCCGCGAAGTGCGAAAATTTCCGATGGGGGTGGGGGTTCGACCCATCGGAGGCTATATAAAGGGCGACGCACCGCTGCTCGAGTCATTTGCCGGTTTGACATCGGGATTGTAACTTTAAAATTTTCGTGTGCGGAAATGGGGGTGGGGGTCTGAAGTGAGGTTGGGGCTGGCTACCCCACCCACTCCTCACCCCCTTAAATAATTTACTAATAATTTTTTTTATTTTCAGCTGTTAATTATTTTTTTCTTTCAGATTTTAATTATTTTTTATTTTTCCTGATATTAATTAATTTTTTTTATTACAGACGTTATTTTTCGTATATATTTATTTATATTTGGACATTCGAATATTTCGTCGTTGGTTTGTTTATGTCTCATTGTTGGGTTGTTTATATTTCATCCTTAGGTTGTTTATGTCTCATCGTTGGTTTCTTAACAATTATTTTTTTTCAGGTGTAATTTATTATTTTTTCAGGTTTTAATATTTTTTCTTTACAGGAGTTAATTGCTTTTCTTTTTTCAGATTATATTTTTTCTTTTCTATCGATCTTTACTTGAGAATTCGAATTTTTTCGTGTAATATTCGAATGATTCGTCGTTGGTTTGCTCTTTCCATTTGGTTAACCTTCATGGTTTCTATTCGTTCGTTTTCTTTCCTCGTATTAATCCGTTTTTTTTCAGGTTTATATTAACAATAATATATTCTGTTTTAGCTTTTAGATTTTTGGAGATTCTTAAGTTTCCTCAAGAATTCATTTGGAACACATCAATGGACAATACCCCCGTGCGTTAGATCTAAGTATTGATAAGATAGATACCTAGGCTAAGTTTCATGTGCGCGCTATTTGTACAAGGGTAAGCTACCTAACTTGGAGCAAATTTCATATTTTTGCCTTATCCCTCTCGTTACCAAACACAACATAATTGTTCTCGCGATAATCGCGATCGTTCTTAAGAACCAACTAGCCTACGCGACGTACTCCCCTGTACTCGACAACTTCACGTCTCATAAGTCATCCTCACGACTCGTCTCCGACACTCATTTCCAGCCACTGTCAATCTCGTCATGCATCGAGTTCCAGGGTGGCCCTCGGGTCACTGGTTCTTCTGGAATCGATGCGAGGGCCCAACAGCCCTGGTCGTACGCGACTGGGGTATGGGCCTGCAGCTGGACGGGCATAGTGTCTACGGTCAGACCACTTGGGATGATTCAGTTCTACCCCATGGGGCAGGGACACGAAGTGTCTGTCCGGCTTGCAAGGCTCCGCTGGACCCTCGTATCGACTCTGGGGGTTTCATTGGTTCGGGGACTTTCCTTGGTCCACGTGTAAGTCTTGACGAGAGCGGCAGTGACTGGACTTGGACTAGGCCCGATCGGGAGGGTGCCGAGACATGAAGGTGCCTTGTACACGAGAGCACGTCTCGTACGCTAGTCGGTCTTTCGAATGATCGCGAACTCGTTCGGGCGCGTCGCGATTTTTTCTTAATTTTTCTTTGCTCGCTTTTTTCGTATTTGATCCCAAAATTTTGTGGGAACTTAGAAATATTAGAGTCCTAGCGTTGCGACAGTAGAGTAATAAATTTTAGTATACCGAATCGAAATCCCCTTTGTAAGACACGATACTTAATAAAGTGTCAGTAGAGTCACTTTAACTTCTTTCGCTCCAAGTTAGGTTAAGCTACCTTTGATACAGGTAGCGCCAGCAGGCTGCGCCACTAGGGCGCATGTGCGGGTCTCGATGCGTAGCCACCTCCTCGTGGTGAGACCTGGTAATTGGTATCATTTGCCAAAGATACATCTTTAGCAAATGATACCAAGCTAAGAGCTACGCATACGTTGTTACGTAAATTAACAATATTAATTTCTGTTTTCCAGGAGAGCTATTCAACATACTTTTCTTTTGCCTACGTTTGACATCGAATTCGTAATCAGCAACCCGGATAATCAAAAGATACGAATGTTCGTATGAATCGAAAGATGTCAGCACTTGGACGCAATTTCCCACTGTTCGTCGCAACGGTACGAAACGATTACGACTGGTGATCCGATCTATGCGTAACCGTCTACCGGTCGGAAATGCAACGCAATGGAGATGGCGGCAGGCACGTGCGAAAAGAAAAGATACGAAGATAGAGAGGAGCAGGTAGAATGATGTAAAGCAACGGCTTATCTTAATAGATTACCGAGCCATTCGATGTAATTTGCCGACTGCTATTACCAGCGCGTTCGAGAATGACGTTAGTCGTCGCGATAATATTCTCTTAATTCGGGCCCATAGGCGTTAATGGCGTTAATCTTGTCGAGCAGCGAAACGCTGATTAACGGTGTAGGCTCGACGAGATGCGTGCATCGGATAAGCGTCGCTTTCGTCGCTCTTTTCACGCGATCGCGTTCGTTCCTCGTTCCGATATCGCCGCGGCAACCACTCGGCGCGTTTTTTCCAACCTCGCCGGACACTCTGTCCTCACCGATGCAACAAATGCCCTAACGAGCGCGGCTTCTCTTTTCAGACGTTCGCGCCTTTTCCTTCGGATCCACGCCGAGCACGCGCGTCACGATGAATCAACGCTCGCGTTCGCGCGTCAACGTCGTCGCCGCATTCGCACAGAGAGAGACAGAGGGAGAGAGAGAGGAAGAGAGACGGAGAGGATGGACGCGTCGCAAGTTGGAGCCTCCAGACGCGCTGGCTCGTACAGGCCTGCGAGCCTACGGTATACGTACGAATGACCGCCTCTTTGGATGCATTACGATGTATGTATTAGCATAATTATTGGTTGTTCGCTATCAGTGCCGGCGGGCTGGCGTTCACCAATTTATGATTTCATCGCCGGTCGTGCCGTGTGCCACGGCGCCGCTAAACCAGTGCATCGAGAGAGCGCGGAGACCAAGTTCGAGCACGAGCCGAGGATCGTCCATTGTTGCTCCTTTTTCTCGCTCTCGCCGTAGACGCGATCCACCGGCCAACGTATGTACGTACGTACGTACATACGTACGATCGATCGAAAAGGCGAGTACATAGGTTGTTTACGGCCATCGACATACATTTCTTCTACGATCGATCGACATTTTCTCCGTTTAATTTCTTTTCCTCCCACCCCTCCTGCCCCTTCTCTCTTACTCTCTCTCTCTCTCTCTTTGTACACAGGGAGAACATCGTATACGAAGAATCGTTAGAACGAAGGAGACACGGTCGGTCGCGAAATCTTGGACGCGAAAGTTAGACAGAGATTTGAGAATCGTTCGATCCTTAAGGATATCTTCGGTGCTCCCGGCCCCCCATTCCCTCTTCTCTTTCTCCTCTCGTTCGAGCTTTCTGCCTACTCTCTCATTCCCGCGGAGCAATCCGGTCCTTAAGTGGCAGGTGCTTAAGATTCTCTGCGATCGCGCGAGGAGAACCAGTCGTGCTGCATTTGGATCGCATTCGGATCGTCTCTTTCTCTCTTTCTCGCGGCCCTGCCTCCTGGTCCGCTTCTTCATCGGTTCGGAACAACGCGCGTATGCTAAACCGCGTTTGATCCGCGTGGCTCGCGCAGCGTTAGCGCCGCGCCGGTTCGCGCACGACGAATATTTCAGCGAATTGCGCTTAAACGTTTCGCGCGGTGACGAGATAACGATCCGAACTCGAAAAGAGAGAGAAAAGAAATTCAATCGACTGGCGCAAACGACGTCGTTCGCGTCTAATCGCGGCCGCATCTCGCGGCGATTTCTCGATTGACCGAGCGCACCGAAACATTATCGCGACGAGCATCTTTGTAGCACTGAAAGTCACGGACCACGGGCCCACGGTAGAAAGAAAAACAATTTGTCACTCCGCGCTGGCCCGCGGGGGGTCTCTTGCTCTTTCCTTCGCCGGCCCGTGTCCTCCCTCTGTGCAACGCCGTTCTCGCGCGTGTCCAAACTTTCTGCCGTCCTGCCACGCTTTTCTTCGCGACATTGTGCCCCTCTCTCTCCCTCTCTCTCTCTCTTCCATCGCAGCTCTTTCCTGTCTTCGAAAGGCGAACGCGAAAAATCCAAGTAACAGCACCGCGATACCGCGAAGGAACAAACGATTCGACACCGTCTCGCGCCCCGTAGCAGCGATCCGATCGATAGATCGTGCCTTCGTCCGCGTTCTCCTCGCGGGTACACGGGTGCGAGTGCAACGATTACGTAAACGAAATAGGTGGCAAAGAAAGGGGGGAAAAAAGAAGCGAGATGGAGAGAGAAAGAGAGAGAGAGGAGGGTAGGGTGTACCGAGAAAGGAGCGACGCGCGTGTTCTCGCTCCCGCTCTCGCGTTCTCCCATACTCTCGTTCCTTCCTTCCCTGTTCCTGCCTCTCTTTTTCTCCCTGACCGTGCAGATGTGTGTGAAATATAGGTTGATATCGCGATAAATAATGAGGTGCCCTTCGTGGTGATGCCCGGGGCTGCCGCTACTGTACTTCCACGACGCGCTCCCTCCTGCCTACCGAGCGAAACGTGTACTTGGTGGCTGGATATAGTCGGGTTATGCGCCGGCCCACGTAGAGCCGCTGCAGCGCGCCTACGTAAGATATTGCTAGGCCGGTGCGGCGAGTTAATCTCACGGGCCGACGACTGGCACCGTGGCCGATCTACTATACGCTCGCATAGTCTGGCCCCGCTACCTTTCTTTTTGCCACGGAGAATCCTCCACGGATCGTGCATCGAAATCCCCTGGAAAATTATCGCGCGTTAACCGTACGACCTCGCGCCGCTCTATTCTTCCTCTTTCTCTCCCCCTCTCTCTCTCTCTCTTCCTCTCTTTCTCTCCGCGGATTCTGGCGAAATTCGAGAGATTCTCGAACGGAAGACGATGCTCGCGATTCACCACCTCGAGGTATCGGCTGCTTTTCGTCGGCTCACGGCCGAATACGTAATAAAATATCGGATTCGAACCTGCCCCGCTCGCATTCATTATGCATACGGAATCTCTTCTTTATCTTTATCTCTTACGGTTCGCTCGACAATTTTCTCCGATCGAGCAATTTTAATGAAACGTATGGCCGCGTCTTATTTATACCCCGAACAGTATGGTTAAGTCAATTTGCTCTTCCGGTTTCCCACTCTCGTTGCCTGCAGACAAGCTCGCGTGTATCAAACTCCATGGTGCACACCACCGGTGCCACGAATATTCCCTCTGCCTCCCCCAGCGCCCCTTTCCTTGTCCCTTGTTCCATTACGCCTCGGGATTCGAATCCTTCCTCTGCCGATGTACGAACCGGTGCTCATCGCCAGCGCTCCAGCCGATTCGACCAACGCATCGACGGTTCGCCAACAGCTTTCGCGCCAGTCGATGCTTCCTTTTTGAACACCTGGGTTAAGTGCTTTCGTTCACGGCACGGGGAAAGGTAGAAGCCAAGAGAAAAGGGAGAAAATAGAAAAGAGAAAAGAAACGGATCCTCCGTGGTCGCGAGTAGCGGGAGCAGCGGATGGTTGGGCAAGAATTAGCGGCGAACGCGGTCCAATTTCGGTTTGCGGAAGGCTGGGAGAGGAACATCGGTGAGAGAGGAATACGAAACGAGTGGACGACGCCGTAATAACCGATCGGGGGAAAGAAAAAGGACGGAAAGGGGAGATTTCGAGTAGAACGCGCACGTAGACTGGCGAGATTAGTCGGTCGGATAACGCCTGATGTATTATCGACGCTATTAGCGCGTCGATCATGTGGGTATTTACGAAGAAATACGGGGTCGTCTGGTGCGCGGCGAATACCTCTCTGGTCCCGGTGAATGGAAAACCGTCTTCACCGGCCGTGCGCTGGCCGCCCGGCTAACGATCATCCGCGTAATCTTAATAGCGTTTAATTATACGTCCGCGTAAAATGATAGAAGCGGCAATCTTCTGTATCCGCATCGCGAGCGTAGCGAACCACGCGAAACGTTATACCAGATCGGACGATTCATCCGGCCGGCGATGAATATCGCGTAGCGAGAACTAAAACATCATTCGAACTTAATGACGTGGTTACAAATGGAGAAAAAACGGCGACTGGGGGTGAGCGGAGAATGAACTAGGAGGGAGCCGGCCGATGGATAAAGGGGAATAAAGAACGCTTTTCAGCTCGACAAGCAACGATCATCGTCCATCTTTTGCTTCTCTATTTATCCTTCCTGCTCTATCCCCTCCCACCCGGCAAAGGATGAGTGTCGGAAATTGAATTTAATCCTTCGAAGCGGTTAAGCTCCGCCAGCTGATTCGTTTCGCGCGGCGGGTCACGATTCTCCGGCGCTCGTATAGTATACGCATAATCGAGTCGCGCTTGAGACTACGCACTCGAGCACGCACTCTCTCTCTACTCTCCCAAGGCCCGACTTTACTCCGCTGCCAGAGAGTTGGAGAGCTCGGCGCGTCCAAGAGAGGGTCGGAGTCGTGAGTTACACCGTCGAATCGCGCGTCGTTACACGCGTGTACCAGGCTGGCTCACGCAGACCGTACCTAATTACCGGCAGGCGGTCGGGTGTAGGCTGCACCGCACACGGTGTATCGTAATGGACCGGGACGATCTATTTGTTGGAGGGAGCACCGTGTCGAGAGATCGGTGATCTATGTCCAGTCTCCGGGATATACCCGTATATACCTACGAATCGAATATTCGTCGCCGGTTCTCTCTCCCCCATCCCTTAAAAGGGAGACGTACGATCGGACGGACGGAAAGTAAATCCTACCCATGGATCTTACCGACCAGTTCACGCTCCATTAGCCGCTCGTATCGCGATTTTTTTTACACCAACGATAATTCCCGAGCGCGCATCCTTCTCTGCTCGCGCCTCGCCGTTTTGCCAGCGAATTCGCGAAACTTGCACGAGCAGGAAGGGAGCAGAGAAACGCGATCGCGTCGAGCCTTTCGTTCGTTCGTTCGTTCGTTCGTACGGAATGTTTAATCATCAGTGGGCGGCCGTACAAACGAATTGCACGCGCTTTTACGGCTAATGGAGCGGAACGATCTACTTGTCGGAGCCACCGTAACGAGTACCCGATTTGCTTGCCTCTATACGACCCCGTAGACCAGCGCGAAACAACGCAACGCTCGATTTACGTCGGATAGGTGCGCGCGCGCGTTAACTCGTTGGCGCCAAACTCGAAAATCACTCGTTTAATCCGTTCCTAGCCGAGAGATAAGATCTGTCGGAATAGTTTGCGCCGTTTAAAAGTACCCGGTATAAGCGGCGTCGAGTTGAATGAAACCGAATCTGTCGTTCGCGAGATGTATCGTTCCGTGTACCATAGTGCCATAGAGCCGAGTACGCGACACGTACGTTGGCGAGACAACGGCTCGGAGCAGAGGGAAAAGACGCGGAAAGGACGCGACGGAGAGATGGGAGAATGCGGAGACGAAACGGAGGAAAAGAAGAAAGACGCTTAACTTTTCGATTTTCCTTGCTCGTTAAAGCGTCACGGTAAAAGAGAGCGAAACGAGCTCGAAAACCGGTCGTTCTTTTCCGGAAAGGTTTTCTACCGGGTATCGCGTCGAATACTCTCATTCGATTTGCTAACGCGTCCGGCTGAATGATTAACGGGCTGGACATAGTTATTCGGTGCTCGTTATACGCGCGTAGCCGGCGGTTTTTTGTCCACGGCACTTTAAGCGATTAAATCTCCGCTTTTTTCCCGCGGAAAGACAGGTGAAAATGAAGTTTCAATTTGTAGAGTGGTAATGCATAGTCGGATTTATCGTTTCCGGAGTATAAGCAACTCGTACGGGCGTAATTACGGCTGGAATAATCCGCGGTGTCCGTTTAGCGAATTCGCGACGAGATTTTCCGACCGCTGTCTCGTCTCGCGTAATCGCGCGCAGTAAATCTCGCCGCGCGCGAAAAACCGGCAAACGTTCGATTTTCCGGCCAACCGCGATAATGGCCGCGATAATGGCCGCGATAATGGCCGCGGTCGCGATAACGGGCATCGGGGAAACTCGGGGGAACTCGGGAGGGGAAGTCGGGGGACGAGGAGTATGGTTGGCGAAAATTTGTTCGAATAGGGACGAGGCGTTAAAGAGATTTCTAATCTCACGGGTCTTGGCGTCACGCCAATAGCGTCGTTATAATCTTATTCCGCGTCGAGACACGCGGAGCAATTATCGAGGATACAAGAAGGGCCGATCGGGTTGTACAGGTTGTACGAGCCACGAGTCGAACTACTTCCACGCTAACGTTGAATTCCGAGCCCGTTGCATGCCGTCCTGGACACGCTAATGCATCCGATCGGAATTTATAGTTTCGCTCCGGACACTTATCGGCTGGTTCTCTTGGCACGAGCGATTAGATTCATACGTTTTGCGCAATTCCAATTAACACGCCGACCTAACAGCATCGTACACGATATCCTCGCTTTTTCCACTATCGTACCTACCGTCGTTCTTCCTTCGTCGTTCGTCTACCCTTCCTTATCTTTTCTTGTAACTCTACGCACGAGGTGTTCTCGAAATCGTCTTCTCGGAAGTTACGGATATCTATTGAAAGGAATCAAAGTCGAACGATCAAACTCGACCACTTCGATTCCCTTTCCCTTCTCCCCTCCGTCTCTCTCGCTTGCCTTCTTCGACACCGCGCGACGCAGAGATGAAGACGGTAACGGAAACGGCCCCCCCGTCCATTGCGCGTTCCAAAACCATTCATTATGATTACACCTTTCGACACCGACTTTATCCGCTCGAAGAGTAGAGATAGGGCAGATACGTGGCCCGGCCGACGTGATTTATACACGATTAGAACGAGCAGTGAAAGAAATGCTAAAGACCGAAATTCCTTCGATACTCATTTATCTCGTGGCTCTTTAATCACCGCGTGGTACCTATACCACGGACCGGTTAAAGAGCAGGAAGAGAAGAAGACGCGGCGCGACGCTCGGACCGGGAAGGCAGGAAGGAGGAATATGGAATCTTAATCTTAATCTCGCGCGTTATCCCGGGCTTACTAAACGCTAAAACACTTCCAACGAGGCGAAGAGTAGCATTGGGAGCGCGTCGGGTAGCGTTGGGTAGCGTTGACCGGTTCATTCCGATCCTCCGTCTCCCTCCATTCCCGTTCACCTTATTCCCGACGAATCGGCTACTATCTCGGTCGCTTCTTGTCCGTTATTGATGCCACCATTTGTGTATCAGAGAGGCCGAGTGAAATGACTAATGTCGCTATTAGCGTCGCTCGAAAACTTTACGTCTCAATGTATCTCGATCCCTCGTTACGCT
>NW_016911035.1:641294-649589 GCF_001483705.2 Eufriesea mexicana
CGCTCTTCCCTTCCGTTCCTCTTCTATTTCTTCCACCACTCCGAACCAGCCCCTCCGACGCGCGACCATCCCCAGCGCGGAAACATTTTTCGCCTCGACCAGACGAGATTCGGGTTTATCGGCTTATCGGTATCATCCGTCGCGCGGCTAAGGAGGTGGTATCGCGAAGGAGGCGGAGCGGCGCGTTCCAGCGCGTAGTCGAGGCGAGCATTCGTGTCGGCGAGGAAATTACTCGAGGGATTGATCGCGGGGTGGTCGAGGACTGCTCGGGGTGGCGGCGAAGCTGGAGGAAAGTTGCGGTGCGCGTTTCGAAAGCGCGTGGAATTCAGATGTCTATCGAGAACGCGGTCTCTCCGAGACATTAGCATTCACGAGCATTTCATTACGCTAAAACGACCGATGCGGAACATCGTCGGGTTTCGGCTCGACGCAATATTACGATAAATTCGGCCGAATTAATTACCGGCCGTGCGTTTAACTAAATTCAGGAACGTATTTCGCTGGCACGCCGGCTCGGCACGCCGCGGCGTATAGAAAAACAAGGCCGAACGAAGGCGGCGGAGGGGAACGGGAAGATGGCTGGACCTCCGTATCGAAAGTCACACAGGGACGCAGGGGAATAAAGGGAGCAGCAGGGCAGAGAGGACGGGAGAAAAAGTGAATGAAGAGGAGGAACCGGGAGAGCGCGAGAGCCGGAGAGAGAGGAAGAAAGATATTGCCAGGAGTTACGAACGCATTACCGCGAGGCGGCGAGGTGTCGAGCATGTTTATGCCCTGGTTCACCGGACTCCCGATAGTCCCTAATGGGCCACGACCACGCTGCCTTCCACGTCGTCGTCGTCGTCGCGGTCCTCGTCGTCCTCCCCTTTCCCTCGCCCGAACCAACCGCCACGGAAAAGCCCTCGTCAACGCTGCCCTTTGTCGTCTCTCCCTTCCCAGCCCTCCACCTTTCTTCTATCTACCTACATATTTCGTTCTCGCGCAGGCAAGATCGTAACCTTAATTGGAAATGGCATCGGGCTTGCGTACTCCTGCAGGCCGAAACCTTAATTAAGGATTATATAAGACGACTCGAATAGACGAGATTACGAGGGAGAGAGGGAGAGAGAGAAAGCGAGGGATCCTCGCACGGTGGATAACGTCGCCCTGTTTTTCGATCTCACCACTGGTGTGACGTATGCATACACGCGGATCGCGAGGAGGAAACTTTCGTCTGGGCGTATCGTAAACGGTGTATCGTCGCTATGAAATTACCGGTTCGCGAAGTGAGACGAGTTTAGCGCCACGGAATAATCATTTTATGCCGATCCGGGGATAATTCCCGGACCGATTGCCACTGGACGAGATTCGTTCGCGCATTTGCATAAACAGTACCCGCTGCACCGTAATCGGATAACCCCCTATCGACTTCTTATTCGACTCCGCAGCCAAAGGCCATCTCGCGCTCCCTCTCTCTCTTTCTCTCTCCCTGTACTCTCTTCGGTCTACCATACGACCATCGCTGCACGCCCGAACTCACTGGACTTTGCGAAAACGGATGCCGAGGTCGCGAGAGACGACGCGTCGTCTAGAGGCAAATACGGACAAGGGAGTTTCGAGAGACGAGAAACGTAGAAGGCGCGGAGGAAGGACTGTTTGGCGCACGAAGCGGGAGAGAAACGACGAGAAAGGGTCGGAAAGAGAGAAAAAGAGGTAACGGTTATCGGTGGGTAAGTGCCCTCCCGTGTCGAGATAACGCCGACACCAGGGGCGACAACATCATCCACGCCGGCGAATCGTACAAACGTAATCCTCGGCGCGTCACTAGGTAACAACCGGTAGGTAGGTAGGTAGGTAGGTAGGTAGGTAGGTAGGTAGGTAGGTAGGTTGGTAGGTAGGTAGGTAGGTAGGTAGGTAGGTTGGTAGGTAGGTTGGTAGATAGGTAGGTAGGTTGGTAGGTAGATGTTTGGTTCTCTCGGTTCCTTTTTATTTCCCCGTCGTTCCGTCTCTCGCGTACTCGTGCGTGTACGTAACGCGTGGAAGACGAGAGCGAGGAGAGTGCCGCGAGGAGGAGAGACCGATCGAAAGAGAACGAGAGGAAAAAGAGGAGCGGAGAAAGAGGGATACAGAACGAATTGACACGTCATTCCTCTTAAGTAGCGAGCACCTGATCGCCGACCAAAGGGAATAAGACCGAACCCGATCCGCGTGCAGCGACACGCGCTTACGACCTCTGCCAACGAAAAGGAAAAGATCCGTCCGCGAACAAGGTCGACCTATTCGTCTTCGCGGCCTCGGTTCTCCGTCCATGCAGAACACAGAGATTCTCTCCGCTCCGCTTCTTAAATATACGCTACCGAGCCCTCGCTCGTGTACCAGCAACAACGTACCAACGAATTCCACGCGAAAGCGAAAAAAGAAAAGGAAAAAACAACAGTCACGCTTCGAAAACGCGACTCTGGCCATTTCGTCGAACCAATCTGTCGCGTCATCGTGCTCCAATAGAAGATTGATTGTCCGGTCGAGATGGTGGCGATAAGTAACCGTGTATTAATTCAGTCGCGAGAGCGCTAGTCCTCGATCGCGTACACCTGTAGGTACGTACGACGCTCGGTGAAGAGAGGCCCGGGAAGATCTCGATCCGGAGCGACACGCGCGGATGCTTGCTCGCTTCGAAAAAGGAGGAAACCTATCGACGCGAGTGTGTCTAGCGCGGATACACCGAGAAGACGGTGCAACGCTGTGTGTGCGGCCAGCCGAGCGGTACACGCGTCCTCGCCGCGTAGATTTTGGAGCTGTTCGAGGATAGGTGTACGGCTGGAGTGTGTACCACGAGAGGATCAGGACCTCGCATCCTCCGCGAACACTCCTATCGAACAGACCCATCGCTTTCTGTTTGCGCCGGGCCTTGTCCCGTGTCGGTCATTATCGGCCCTCATTATATTGGAACCGATCAATCACCTTGCGTCCGAACCTCCGTCGACAACCTCGCGGAATCGCCGAGTATCCGGACCCACGTGAACGTTCTCGGACACGCCCGTGCCGCGAAGATAGCCCTTTGGGAAACGTCCAAACGCTCCTGACTAATTACGCTCGAATCGAACGTTCGAGCGTGGCCAACGGCCAACCTGGCATCGTTACGTCGAGATCCTACCCGAACGATCCGTTCCTCTTCGACCGCTTTCCTCGTCACGCCACGACCATCGCGACCGCCATCCGAACGGTCCCCGTGGTCGTGGACGGATCGTCGGGTGGAAAGGAAAAGCAGGGAAAGGAAACTTTCCCGCGAACGCTCGCTCCGGACGAAATTGGCGTCTTTATCCTTTCGCGTTCGCTTTGTATACGTAGACACGTAACTACCGATGACGGAATACCATGCTCCTAGTGGTTCTCGGATTCAGCGTGACTGCACGTCACTTTATGTTAATGGGTGAAACAGCGAGGAAACGTCGTGCAGTCTGTAGAGGAGAAAATTTATGGCTGACATTTCAGCGGCACTCGCGCGCGGTGGCATACACAGTGGGGATATCGGATCGGATAGAACGTTCGTTAACGTATCCCAGCGATAGCATCGAACGCGAGATTTCGCGTGATATCGTGGAGGGAGAGACAAACGAGAAAGGGTAAAGAAAGGCCCCGAAAAATAGAAGAAACGCGGAGAGGGATTACGCGGCGTGTCGCGTACGCGGTTAGCCTGGAAACCGCGTGCAAGGCAAACAAACGAGCGGATCGGCGGGGAAATTAAATCAAATAAAGATCAACGAATCGATAAACTTTAATGGACCGCGTTTAGATTAAACAGCGCGATCGGGGATTGTAATAGGCGAATAAAAATGCGAAAAGGGATGAAGCGAGGGGCGCAAGGGGGAGGTGGAGAGGATATCGGTGTCCGTGGAGTACGGGAGAGGCTCTAGAGACGAGGGCTGACGAGCGAAAAGAGCGAAAGGAGCGAAAGGAGCGCAAGACGCACGGAGCGCGGATGTTTAACGAGTCCGGGCCTGCCCCCGATGGCCGAGCGGTTGATTAGCAATTTTAAAAGCAATAAAAACGATTCATAATTCGTCGGGAGAAAAAGCGACCGCGCTAATGAGAAACTGCCGTGCTCGTTATACTGTATGTATACGTGTAGGTACCTACACGGCCACGCGGATGGCTACCTGCGCGTTATGAGATATCCACGCTGCCGAGCCTACTCTCTCCTCCCCCTCTCTCTTTCTCTCTGCTTCTCTACCTGTTGGTAGACAGAGATCCTACTAAAAATGCTTGATCGACGGAAGAATACCGCGACCCGTCAGACTGTAACGCGATAATATAATCAACGGGAACGGCCGAGGGATAGAGCGAAACGAAAAGCGGCGATCCGCGCGCGCTTCGCGAAACGTCCGCCTGCCTTCAAGCCGAACGCCACCGGTTTGACAAACAAGCGTCGACCCTGTTGACGCGTTAAACGAGACGCAAATGTAACACCGCTGTCGGCCGATCGATCGGAACCGCGCGGGCCCGTTACCGTCGCGATCCGCCGCGCCGCCGCCTGCTTTCCTAAGTGCTACTTTGTCCCTGTAAGTAGCCGTGACAGTGGCTGACGCGTTTTTTCTCCGAGAGAAGCAGCGGGAGAGAGAGAGAGAGAGAGAGAGAGAGAGAAAGAGAGTGGAAGCGACCGACGATATCGTAACGGTTAACAGCGACTTTCGCGTCGCCGTGGACGTTAAAGCACACGCGAATGGTCGTGAAAAGGGGCAGGAGCTGTGGAGACCGGGGGCTGCGGAACGTCCAAAGAGGGATATCGAAAAAGGAGGAAAAAGAAGGGGGAGAGGTAGGCGAAAGGAGCGCGACCAGACCCCCATATCTGGATGCCCACCCTCCTTTTCTGCGCTCCAGCGTTATCTGCATAATTAGTTACTCCGAGTATATATACGCAGCGAACAGGAGCGACTCAATTCGTACGGCCGTCTCTCTTGCACGCGCGGTTCCTCCTCGCCGTCGTCTTCGTTCCTCGTCGTCCTGCCTCCGAACGGCCACGGAAGTTACTCGAACGATATAAAGTGGCAAAAAGAAGGATCCAACGAGCGGGAATCGCCGCGTCACCTCTCTAAACTTCACCTCCGCTGCCGGATATCGGACTTTGCTCCGGCGATATTTTTACCCTCGCCTCGGGTTAACGCCGTGGAAGCGAGTCGATCGACGCCGATGCGCCGCGGCTACGGGGGTCGCGAAACGCGGAGAAATTCACGGGGCACCGCGAATCGATCGGTACACGGCCGATTCGGATCGTGCGCCTGATTTAATTGGGCCGAATCGGTCTGTCCGCGCGGAAAGTTAATTATTTATATATAATTGAAGGTACATAGCGCGGTGGTAGATCGCACCGATTGCGTATTTCGTCATCAATAAAGTTCCGCGCAGGTAGGGCTTTCGCGGTATCGCTTCTCATCTGCGAAAACATCCCGAGGCTCGGCCTTCTCTTCTCTCCCCCTCTCTCTCTCTCTGTCATCGTTTCGGTGCGAGTACGCGTCGTCTTTGTTGGCCACGTTGCTCGCGTACACGCGATGCACCGAGAGCGCGCGAGCATGCGCTCGGACGAACGCGGCCTGCAGTCGCATTAATATCGCCGGATGATGAATTATGTCCGCTGGAATTTTGATTTATTTTTATTCCGCCGCGAAACGTATGCCCGCGCCGAGAAGTCGAATACGCGTGTAGCTTGTCGCGCCTCGCCGCGCGTTCGCGACGCGTCGAACCGCGTCGGCGCGACCCGACCGCTTCGGTGTACGACCGACGCGCGACCGATGGTGGTACCCCGGACGAACGACGTACGCCTCGAGAACACGCCGTACCGGGCTATCGAAGGCCTCGTCGTTTCCGTTCCTTGACATTGGCCGCCTCCGACGTCCAGTCCGCCGGGATGGAACTCGATCGCGGGTTAATTAATTCGCCGCGACTCGGCCAGGGTACGCGAGGTGTCTCCGCTTTTCTCGTCGTCCCGGTCGTCGCGCGTGGTGGCGGGAACGGCGCGAGATTTATCGCGACGCGCCACCACTATGGTATCCCGCCAACAACGTTGGCATTCCATCGGATTGTTTTACCGCGAGATACTCGTTAATATCGACCGGTTCGGCGATTCCAGGTTTCCGATACACACACACAGGAAGAGGGCGGGGGGAGAGAGGATGGACGGACACACGAACGGTACACTTGTTGGTCGGAAATTTGTATTCCTCCCGGTGCGGTTAACGCTGCGTAAAAGATCTCTCCGCGAAAGGTTCGGGCTGCGCTGCTGACATTTACGGTGTACGTGTACATATTCACACACGTTTAGGACCGTTTAACATTTCAACGGCATGTTCGATTCCCCTTATTTATGTTGCACACTCGAGGAGTTCTTGGCAGATTTGTTAGCTGGTATCCATTGCCATATACGCGATATTAGTAGATGCTAGATACACCGGTGGAATTGGTCAATCTCGTGGCAGCTGGATCCAGAGAGCCGGTTGCCCAAGGCGAAGCTCAGCCATCGTTGCGTTCCGATTGCTTCGCTCCTTTACTCTTTATTCCCCCGGCATCGGCTCTCCGCCCAAAGTTCATCGTCGTCCGCACGGCATCTTTGAACTCTTGGCTCCGGTTCGCGCTGTTCTATCCCATTTTCCGCGCCGCGTACAAATAACTCTCCCGGCCGATTATCCGTTGCGAAAGCATATCGGCATTACCACGGAATTACGACCGATCCCCGCTGAACCATCCGCGTTCGAATTCGTAACGCCATTTAGCGTCTAGTTTCACGGCGCAATTACAGGTGGAACGATTCAGGGCCAAGGAAGCGATTAATTCGCGGGGAACGAAGAGGATTAGTTTCCCCGGTCTTCTCGCGCGCTTTGCGTTCCAACTCGGTTGCGTTTTCCGGATCGCGTAGTTCGCTCGTGGCCGCGAGTTCTCGACGTTGGACGAATAGATCGGCACACGTGGCTGCCGGAGCTCTCGCTCGCCGAGAGAAAACGGACTCGTGGCGTGGTCGGTACAGAGATACAAACGCGATCGCGAATCGCGCGGTAGCATCGATCTTCGTCGTTCGGTTCGAGCCGCGTTATCAGCCGTCCGAGTCCGCCGACAGATTCGTCCTTAATTAAGTCGTCGTCCGTTGTAGCCGCGTCCACGCTTCGCGACGTGCCTTCGTTCCCTCTCCCGGCGGCCAAACACCTTCTCTCCTCTCTCGACCAACGAAAGTGGAATCGAAGCGAAGCAACGGCTTGGCCGAGAGCGTCCGGTTCGTGAAAAAAGGACCGAGAGAGTGGACGCGAGAGAGAGAGAGAGAGAGAGAGAGAAAGACAGACGGTGGTCCGAAAGATGGGCCACGGAGAGAGGACCTAATCAGCACGCTAATGCACCGATCCGTCATGTCGCGAAGCGGCTGCACCAGATAAAGCTTCGTCAGTCGCTTGCACCACGCCTCGCTTCCAGGATCGTCGCAACGCGAGGATCTTCGTCGTGGATCGCAGTCGTTGTCGTCGTCGTCGACGAGGTCGACGTCGTCTTGGCAAGGCGAGACCGGTACGGGAGGCGGACGATTACATTCGCGACAGGTGCCCGACAGCAGTGTCTGGTTCTCGCGCGAACTTGCCACCTCGCGGACATCCGGCGATGCCACGCACCACGATTTCGTCGCTAGGTACACGCGTACCTCCTTTTCCACGCCGAGCCGGCCAATATTCCCGATAACTCGCGATCGCGCGCACTTTCGGAGAGGTATATGGGCGGGGTCGAACGAGTCCTCGTGTACGAAAGAGCTCGTTAAGGTACCGGGGGATCCGTACGAGCGAGAATTTTAACACGGTCCCGACTCCCGAGGTCCTTCTGGCGACAACAGATGTTGGACGACGGCGTTCCTCGCGCGCGCGACCTTTCTCGAGGAAGCGAGCATTCTTGCCGGTATACCTACGACCAAGATCGAGCACGTTCATCGCGTATACGCGGTTAGCGGTAGATGGTTACGTAGGTAGGTAGGTAGGTAGGTAGATAGTAGGCTATCCGTTAAATTTCGATTCTCTTTCCGAGGTGGCCGGATCTCGAACGGTGGCGACTTCCGGCAGGACTCTGAACGGCGCGTCATATGCCGAGGATTTTTCGCCGATCGGAAGTTTGAGCGGAGAAGCAGCGTGTACCCGAAATCGGTGT
Source organism: Eufriesea mexicana (assembly GCF_001483705.2). Taxonomy (NCBI): domain Eukaryota; kingdom Metazoa; phylum Arthropoda; class Insecta; order Hymenoptera; family Apidae; genus Eufriesea; species Eufriesea mexicana. The sequence continues at coordinate 649,440 of NW_016911035.1, forward strand.
GCCGCAACCGGTTTTCCACGGAACGCGATAACACCGCGAGTCAAACAGATGTTGCACGAGTCGGGCGCAGATACGAAAAGTCACCGTGTGCCGCGACGCGCGATCTTGTTGCAACGGAGAAAAAGAAAAGTCCGAGGATGCAAAGGGAAA
>NW_016911035.1:649727-678354 GCF_001483705.2 Eufriesea mexicana
GAGAAAACTCGATATAGCCTGGCAAGAACACGCTCCGTCTCTCTCTCGTTCTCTCCGTCTCTCCTTCCTCCTTAATATTCCCGCGCGCGACGTGCACCGCGCGTAGACGTTTACACGCGTACAGGGAGCGGCCCATTTCGTGTTAACTCGTGTCCACCGGTAAAACTTCCCGTCCCTGTGCAACGCGCGCCTCGAGACCTTTAACCGTGAATCACCGTCGTAACTCAACGAGTTTTTAAGAAAACGCTGAAAATGTTTCGCCGCTCGGCCAAGGGACCCCGCTTCTTTTCTCTCTATCCGGTAACGACCTTTTAAACGTTTAGCGACCCTTAAACTGCCGATTCGAGAACACTTTACGGCAACAATTGTCCGTGCATTTGTTCGCGCTAATTTCGCCGTATAAATTTCAATCCAACGCAGATGCTGATATCTTCAGCGCCATTAAAATCTCGTATTCGTACTCGGCTAACTATCTCGAAGATTAATGTCAGGCCTTCGCGGCGAAGATCTCGCTGGCACGGCGCCGTTGCGAGCAGGGCCCCCGACCGACCTCTCTCGCGATAATCGACCGAGAGGAGAGTCCTGGCCGACCTACGTAGATTTTCCTAATAAAGCGTACCATTTACCGTGCCAACTAACCCCGGCACGGTCGCCGGCACGTCTGTCGATTAACCGACGAGCGATCCTCGGGGGCCCCCGGTATCGCGCGCGACCGCCTCCTCTCCATTCGTCATCTTCGCCGACCGCGCGCGCGGTCCGCCGCGTTCGCCGAAGCTCGGAAATCGCAAGAAACGAAACTCGTACGTACGGTTTCGACGGGCTGGAGAAAAACCGGAGCGGAGAGAGGAGGAGAAGAAAGAGATTTTGCCGTCGGTAGCGGAGCGCATCAGGCCAGACTAGGATAAGACCGGCTTAGAGATTGCCGCGTTTACGGCCAATAAAGTCGGCTTCTTGTTGCCCGTTAACATGTCAGCCCCAGTTTTTCATCGACGTAGCTTCTTTACTGCTTCTTTCCCTCCCCCTCCGCCCTGCCAGCCCGCTCGCCGGTCTCTCGCTCTCGTCCGATCCTCCTCCTCTGCTCAGCCTTGCCTTTCCTCCTTTCCCATTTCTGGCTGGCAACGCAACGCGTGCCAATCGACTTTTAGATACACCGAAAAGAACGAAGCAGAAACGAAGGGGGCAAAAACCAAGAGGGGAAAAAAGAAGGCTAACGTTGGCGAAACGACGGCAGCAACGACGACGGTGGTTGCGGCGTCGGGGATGGCGCGGGGCGTGCGTCGAGAGGAAGCCTGGGAGAATCGTGGCAGCCGGGAGGATCGGGATTCCCTAATAATCGAAACGGATAGCAAGAAAGGAGAGCGCAGGAAACGAGGTGTAAACGAAAGAAGAAATCGATAGAACGTAATTTCGCGGATAATAGTGTACGCAAGGTAATCCGTTCTGTTCTACCGCTCCGGAGCTCGCGATTCCTCGATCCTTTTTGCAGACGGTAAAATCGATCCGCCGCGAAATCCCTCCGAGACGAATCCGCGTGTACGGTGCGCGGTATTCGTTGCGTGGCTCCCCTCCAGACGGATATGTACTCGGATAAAAATCCGCGGATACGAGTAATCGTCGGGCAAGAGGGAACAAAGAGTACCGAATGGGACGTTCTCCTCGGTTTTAGCCGTTAAACGCCGATTAATCAAATCACCGATCGAGATAATCGGTTAAGTACGGCCCTGGTGGTTTTTGCGGAAAAAACGTGGAAAAAGTGGCTGCGAGGAGGCGTACGTGTGCTTCCGTGTACGTGCACGAGCATAGGTGGGTGGGCGTGCACCGGCAACCGGTGTGCGTTTTGACGTTTCGACTTTACGATCCGGCAGAGCCACGACAACCTGCGGAATTAAGGATGTAGATCGCTATCGTCGGCCGGTCGCGAGCGAACACGTATACATCTCGGGCCCCGGCGAATCCTCGTGAATCCTCCGCGCGCGATGCACCCCGAATCCCGTATTCGCGAATTCCCCCGCGAAATTACGCGGGAATCGAAACGCACGATCGAATTTGAAAGTTAATCTCCCCGATGATTTATCGCGTCGCGTCCCGTGAAATACTACCCCGACTCGGTACGAAATATTACGCGCATCCGTGGCAGACAATGTCGACGAAATTACGAGCACGCCGCGGAATCGAGAACCCTCGTCGATGTACGAATTTCGCGCGTTCCCCATCTCCCCGAGACCACCGTTATCGACCGCGCCGGCCTCGCGAGGACACTTTCCGCGCGGTGTTCCCATGGCGCGTTCCCAGCGGGGAACAGGGACGGAGGGTGAGAAAGAGGGAGAGGAGCAGTCTGGAAATTGCGATTCCACGGGGTCACCGGTGGTGCTCGAAGCCACGCCGCTGCAGACACCACCGCCGACGCCATTGCCGCGACTTACGATCACTAAATTCCAATTAGCCGTACGGCTCGTGGCGTAACCACCGCTCGATTCTAACTCATCCTAGAAGAGACCGCATCGCGGTAATCGCGCCGTTGCGCGTCTTCTTCTCGAGTTTAATCGCGCTCCTCCTCGCGGCTGCTCGCGGCTCCACGCGACGCGGGGAAGGAAAGAGCACGGTGGAAGAGCCTCGAGGAAGGCGAACGGAGACGTATAACCGTGCGATCGTACGGACCGTTTCTTTCTCGAGGCTAACCTCGAAACGAACCGCGAGATAGCTAGGTCGGACGCTCTTTGTTCGCCGGTTGGTTCGAACGCGTGCTGGGTCTCTCGACGCGGAGACCATCGCGAGGAGGTTCCAATGAGTTATCGTATTCCGCTTTAGCCGCGAATCGCTTCTAAATACGGCGAAACCGCGTACTCCGTTCCCGACCAAATCAGTCGGCAGACTATAATTCCCGATCGGGCAACGAGACTGTCCGCGTAGGAGGATTACGCAACGTTCAGTTATACGCGCGGAAAAGTGCGCGGCTTTAATTAACGGTTGTTACGGCGTACTACAGGTAAATGCAATTCCTGCAAGAATTTACAACGCGTCCGTGGAATATCCGACGATGTTTCTTGCCTCTCGCGAGAAGAGCGTGCAGCGCGAGCGAAGGGACGGAGCGTGAGAGAAGGAGAGAAGGAGAGAGATAAAGCGAGGGAGCAAGAGGCAAAGGCGAAGAGTCGACGAGAGAACGCTACGTGGCCTCAGAGCTCTATCGGGGGCCGGCTACGCACGAGGCGGGTCCCATCAGAGCGGCTTAGGTTAGTTTCGAAGTCTCATCTTACTCTCACGTGGGGCGGCGTAATGAAGCAACATGACTTGCGGTTTGCAGCGCCGTGTTCTTGCCTTATTGAAAGCAGTGTCGCTCATCCGCCCACTTTGGAATGCGTCTATCCCGAGCGCGCGGGTCTACCCGGGTCTAGGTCCGATCGATCGCCGATCGAACGCGGGGCACGGGGGATCGTCCTTGCAGCGTCGTTTCTTCCCTCGAGGACGAGAGCGGCCGTACCGACGCGACGAGGTTTACGCGGTCTCGTGGTTCCGCGAACCGAGGGGTAAGCGTATGGACGGTACGCGGGCGGATCGCGGGGCGGATCGCAGGACGATCGCGGGACGATCGCGTTTTACGGGTGACTCGGCTGAGAACTTTCTCTCTCGGTCGAACGCTTTCTGCGAACTGGTCCTGCAGTCCGGTGGACGCGGAGTCGCAGAGCGAATGGATGGGGTCGGCACCCAGGGCGCCATGAATTATGCAGCGGTGCCCGACATACCGGTAAATTTCGCCGTAAATCGCTTTGGAAAGTTTCTTTCGCGCCACGTGAGCGGACAAGTTATTAGATCTGTATTTGCGGAGACTATATTTTTCGGCCGGAGCTTCGGTGCCCTTTTTTATTCCAAGGTAATGCGAGAATCCTCGGATCCGACGTATTTATCGCGCACGGCGATTCGCGGCAAAGGAATATATCGTACGGGGAACGCGCCTCGTATTTCTCGGCCGGCCGCGCATCAGCGATCGCGACGCTTCACCGGTAATTAAGGGAACGAGCAAAGTCTATTTTAAGGGCAACCGCGGCTTACGTAACCGTTTAAATGCTCGCTATGTACGTACGCCGGTGTTTTTTGCCGCGCCGCGCGCGCTCGCCTCACGGTTTTCCCCTCGGGCCCCGTGCGCGCGCGCTCGCGAGCGGCCAGACGAACGCATCGGCGAGCAAACGAAAAAGTCCCGCGACAAGCGCGCGGTTCCACGGGTTCTGGATTCCAGGGTGTCGAGTGTCCTTGAGATTGTACGCGGAGGAACGCCGTCGGACAAGAACCTTCGATTCCACCGGTCGATCATGACTTCCAGTCGTTCCGGATTATATCTTGCTCTCCGTGACGCCTGGTGCACACCTTCGCGTAGACAACTTTTTTCCTTATTTTTTCCCTTCCTCCGCCGTACACTTTCCACCTTTCGCCCTTGAGCACACGCGAACGCGATGCGCGATTGCGTTCTTCCGGTAAACCCTGTCACCGTTCTACTCGTCGCTCTCGTCATCGTCCCGCGATTCGCTTTTCCCCTCTTTTCGCGACGCGGAATGCGTCGCGTTCGAACTTGCACGAAACGAGCGTAGACGCGCAGATGGAATGGGACCGGGCGAACGAGCGGTCTTAATCGACGAATCATTGCGAGGTGCACCCACGCCCGATCGGCGTAGGGGCACATCGGTACAGGTGTAAAGGCCGATTCGACTCGCTGGTCCCCCGGTACCGATCGCTATTACAGCCATTAAGGGCCAAATTTGAATCGGAAAGGCATTAAAGATATTTTATGGCCTCCCGTGGTGCACGGCACCAGCACGTATACGGACGCGCGCGAGCAGGAGCAGCGCGATCGCGAGCCCGCGCCCTCGCGTCCATCCTCCGTATCGCCCATGGCTGCACTTAATTATCGTTATAAATAATATTAACGCCCTTTTCGTCGATTTGCCGTGCATAAAACGAACCGATGGCACTCGCGGCGTTCCCCTCTAATTCCTGCTCCCGAGTTGGATGGCGCGCGTCGGCAAAGGGAAAATCCTGTGATCGGCGGTAAAGTTTAAACGGCGAAATCACGACGAGTTCGCGTTTCCGCGTTCGAGGAAGAACGTCGTCGCGCGTCACCGGGGGCACGAGGCGAGAATAGAACCGGAGGACGGTTTCGCGTCCGGCTCGGCTCGTCTCGTCTTGTTTTTTCCACGTCGGTGTTTCTATTAGTGCGAGCCGCTCGAAAGAGCCTGTATAAATTAATTAGTAGATACGTCCCGATACGTGGCCTCCCACCGTACGACGTGCCGCTATCTCGTTCTCTATCGAACCGTCGACCGCCGTGGGTAACGCATTACGATCTCGAGCGTGTTGCGTGTGTATTCTCCTTTCTCCATCGGTCTCGCTCGGCCGTTCTGCCGGTCGGCTCCCTGTCCATTCGCGCATGTACACCGGCATGTTGACCGCGTGTGCAGAGCCGTGTATATCGAGCGCGTACACGGAGGTGTCGGTAGAGCGGAGACCCCATGGCAAGGGCCACCGAAGAATACTAACGGTCCGGTGGCTGACACCGGCAACCGCTGCACTGACAATCAGAGCAAGGGTGTAATTGGTTCCGGGTAATAAAACACGCCGGTACGCGGATAACCTCCGGTTCTACGCGTCTACGATACTTTTCGCGAGCGATTCGCGCGGTGATCCGAGGCGCGGTATCGGACCGGCCACCTTCGCGGTGGTCGACCGAGAGGTGCTTATACGCCGAAGACGGAGCGCGTTCCACGCTCTTCAGACGATACGCTGCTCCCTCGCGAAGGGGCTGCCGATCCTTGACACTGATGGACGTTAATCATCGGGCGATAAAGGGATCGCGAATCCGATGGTTTGGCAAGTCGGCGAACGAACCGGCCGGCGTTACGCCGCGACGCGTGAGGTCTAGCAACGGACCTTACGCTCGTAAAATTCTCTCTCTCCCCCCCTCTCTCTCCGTTGCTTTTCGACCACGGTGCCACGGTCTTTCCGTCTCGAGCACTCGCGATTCACCGCGAATCGATTCTCCTCGATCCCGTTCTCCTCTTTGCCCTCCCCGCGGATTACGTTAGTGGTGGTAGAGAGCAGGAGCGGCGACGAGCGTGGTAGTGGCGGCGATGGCGGTGGGTTTCCGCGCCGCGATCTGTCGCGGACAGGCGTTCCGCTTGGGCCGGAAATGCAATGGCCGCGAGATACGAGCGACCGATGAAGAAAGCAAACACAAAGGAGAACGACGAAAGAGAGAGCAACAGCGGTTTGGCAGAGGAAGAGAAAGGTGGTTCAGGGCGGTCGAAACATTCCCGGCTTTGGGCGTGCATTAAATATGATATATGCTTATTGAATTTGTAAGTAAAACGGCCGACGGTAGAACTGCGGCACCTCGCGGTAGAACGGGATGCGCGCACCGAACTGAACCGAGAGAGGAGCGCGAACGAGAAGAGAAATATCCAGCTCTCTTCTTCTCGCCGTCTTCTCTTCGTCCTCTCCCTTTTCTACCTGTTTCGCTCCTTCTCAGCGAGCGAGCGAGCTCGCGCGCGCGCGCGCGCACGCCACTCGATCGCTCGCTCCTCGGCCTGGTAGCCATGGTGGTAAAGCGTGCATAATTAGGAGGAATTCAACGGGGATTACCCTCGTACGGATCCCATCCAGTCATCCTGCTGCTGCCCTTCTTTGTCGAGCAACTAATTTATTTAATCGTTTCAGCGTCGTCCACGAGGCGGCGCCTTTGCTCGCCCGCAGTCCCTAAGTTGTTTAATCGCCCAAAGAGGCTGTTTCTCTTCTCCCCGAGCCTCGTCTCACCCTCGGCAATCCGCCACTGCTTCTCTTCGTCGCGAATCTTTACTCGTCCCGCTCGTCCTCGTCTACATCCTCCTCGTCTTCGTCTTCGTCGTCGTCGTCGTCGTCGTCGTCGTCGTCGTCGTCGCCGCTTCAAATTTCGAGCACCTTGAATAGCCGGATCTTCTTCTCCCTCTCTGTTCGTCGTGTATCGCGTCTCATCCTTTTTACCCGCGCGAATAATTCGCCGGTCAGAGGCGGGATATCGTAACGAGAAATCGATCGACTGCACCCGTTAAATACGCGCGACCCGTTACGACGCGGACACGCGAGATCTCCGGTTTCGACACGGATCCGACGAGGAATCGCGCCGCGGCCGGTCTACACGCGGGGTAAAGTCGTCATCGAATATTCATCGGGTTTGCTCGGTCGTGTCGACTAATTCGAAGGGGTACCACCGCGCGAGGACTGGCCCCGGAGAAGGACGACGCGACAGGGAAAAAAGGGGAGAGCAGGGGCAGAGAGAGAAGCGGAAAGAGAGGTGGTGGTGCGCGCAGAGGCAAGCTCGATAATCGGGCGAGCGTGCCGAGGCGGGTGCCCGGTTGCCCGTGTTTTGTCCCGTCGCGCGTACATCGAAACGGAATCCGGTTCGTGGAACAAAACCACGCATCTCCGTTGACAAATTGAGTTTCGACCAGAGGAGTACGCGTTCGCGCGTACACGCGTGTGTCGCTCCGTTCCACGCCGCCTCCGAGTTTCTCTGCCCACGATCTGCCGCCGCCTCGCGATCCTCGCTCGGACCGAGCGCTCGCGGATAACGTTACGGACTATTTGTGGAAAGGCGGCATGGGCCGGGTGTGACGGGCCGAATTCGAGTCGCGTCCTCCTCGGACCGCTCGATCGCGGCGCACGATCGGAGGAGTTGCGCGCGATGGGACTTCGACGCGTGATCGATAGACCCGAAACGCTGGCAGGGTAAAAAACAACGTCGAAGCAAGACAACCGCAGCAACCTTTTCTCTCCGTGTACGTTTCTTGCCGCCCATCCAGCCGGCCCGGGGGAAATTAATCAAAATGCACGCCACGGTAATGTAGAATCCGTCAGTGCGTACGAGTCATTGATCCAACGGCGGACGACACCTTTTCGAAGGGGGCAAATGAAAAAGGAAGGCCGGGACCGGCAAGGGAGGCGGAAAGAGAAACAGAGGTAGCGGAGAAAGAGGAGAAAAAAGGGAGAAGCCGAAGAAGAAGAAGAAGAAGAAGAAGAAGAAGAAGAAGAAGAAGAAGAAGAAGAAGAAGAAGAAGAAGAAGAAGAAGAAGAAGAAGAAGGGACACTAGAGGAATAAGAAGAAAAGGAACGGAGGAAGCCGTGCTCGAATCGAACGAGTATAATTTTAAGCGGAGTTCTTTCAGCTCGAAAGTTAACCGGTCTGGTATTCTCCTGCCTGAATTATCGTTGACCTCCAACACGGTCTTACAAGGCACTCTCCTCGAATACAGGGTTTCTCCGTGTGGCCCATCCCCTTGCCCGCCGCCGCAGCAGCAGGCCCAGGGCCAAGCGCGTTCCGACAATGTTGCACCGCATAAATTGATACCCGGGTCCAGGAGTTCCTGCGTTACCGGCGAGCATCGACATGCGCATGCACCGTGCCGATGCGCCGGGATGCCGGCGTTACCGAGCGGACACTGGATACTTCTCCTGTCACCGAAAACTAAAACCCGCGCCGAAAACGGCGCGGCAATAAAACTCGGTCCACTTTCACGTTCGTTTATCTTCCACGACTGATCTGTTCTCGAAAGCCCGGTGAAACGTATTAATTACCTCTTTTCCCGAATAACTCGTCGTCCCTGTGGTCCCCGTTTCTCACGCGCCGCGATCGTCGCGACACGAGCGTATAAGCGATCGGAGCATCTCGTCGCGGACCCTCTACGACCAGCCATTTCCATCTCGACCTACCATCTATGCCTCTATATGCCTATATACGCGTCGCGCTCTCCTCCTTTGCCCGCTCTAGCATTCGCCAACGAGAGGCGAACGAGAGAGAAAAGGGTGACACGGGTGGGGGTGAAATCGGGACGAGCGTGATCGAAGGACAGCGGCGGCGAGGGTGTATACCGGTGTGGACGGCGAACGTGTGTGCTTTTCCACGATGCGAGCGATTTGCATAGGCGTACACTACCTACCGGTTACGGGGAGATAGGGTTGCGCCGTGGTGGCACGTAAACGTAGGTGCACGGCCGCGAAGAGCGTGTGCTCGTGTACCGGTAAATTGGTGCGAGGGGTCTAAGCCCGCGACGAGCGCACCGCGGTACTCGTCGTGTCCCATGCCACTAATCGATTTTACCGGGCGAAAGCGTGCCTCCGCGCTACGTCTAATTGGTAATTAAGCTTAGGTTTACGGCTCTCGAAAGCCTGGCTACCGTCACCGCGCGGCGACACGGGGGAACGCGGCACGGGGAAAGGAGAAAAAGCGGCGTACAAAGGTGGAAGAAGAGGGCGAACCGGGTAGAAAAACGAGCAAACGGCGAGAGAATGAAAGAAGGAGGAGAGATTCCTTGGCGCGAGCTTCGATCAGCCGGTCGATCGCGCAAAAAACAGGTGTCTCCTACGACGCGATGTTCGAGTTAACGGCCGGATAACGCCGACTCGTTTAATCGCGCGGTGCCGCGTCGCGACTTCCGTTCGCGATTACGAACGCGTCTCGAACAGGGTGGCGCGATTCGTCGCGAGCCGCGCAGTGACACTTGGAATCCGTACGCTACCAGCTAATCCTCGGTAGTAGACCAGCTGCGCTCTCCCTCTCTCTCTCTCTCTCTCTCTCTCTCTCTCTCGTTCGCGCTCGTAATCGGATTGGCTCGTCTCGTTTTCACCCGATTCATCCTGTCAAAACGGACCAGACCGCTGACACGATTCCGACCGCGTCGAAAAGGCGGAAGTCCACTCGCCGCCGATCCTCGAGCTTCGGCTCCGTCTCTAAATCCTCGGTTAAAGAACGGTTTAAGAACGGTTTGAGAACGGTTTAAGAAGAAGGGTATAAGGAGGATCGGAGTGCGGTTTGCGGGTGTTTTAAGGCGAAGGAAGAAGAGGACGCGCGGCGATCGATGGAGGATGTTTAATCGCTCCTTTCCGGTCTAGTCGGATGCCTAAAAAGTAAGCACGGTGACCGGAGCACCGTCGAAAACGCAAGAAATCGCGGTGGTTCGCGTCTCGGCCTTTTAAGAACTGGCCGGAAAGAAAGGACGCTGGTCGTCGCGGCGAGTCTCGTCGGACTCGCGAAGCCACGAGCCATCTCGATTACACCGAACCCGTCTTCTGCCGGTTCCTCCTTCCTCGTTTTTCTCTCTTGTCCATCTCGGATCCACCGACCAAGATGGAAGGAAAAAGGGCACCGAGTCCCGGTGCCCGGTGGTATCGCTAGGACGATCGCCCGAAGAATTCCCAGAAATAATACGAAAATCTCCGTGGTTGTTTCCTCCGGCGTTCTCTCCCTTTTCGGCCTGCGGAGAGAGCCCGAGAGCGAACTCTGCCACGGTGTACACCTTTATCGCGGCGTACGCTGCTCCGCTACGTACGTATGTATACAGACGTAGAGCTACGTGTCTCTTCGTGGCCACGGCACAAGACTCACCGGCGTAGTTACCTTCTCTTCCTGGCCTTCTCCTTCTTGCCTGCCGGCACGCTGATATATAGCGCGCATAAGAGATGTAGTCAGATCACGGTCCCCTTCATGACGCTGCTTCTACACCGGCGAACACGTTCTTTCCTACGATAAATCCTCGCGGAATGTAAAACCTCCGGGCCGGCGCACACGGGCCCGAACAGAGCAGTCCCCGACGCGCCGCGGCGGAGGCGGGCATCCCCGAGCCTTCTCCTTTTCATTTCGCCTATTCGCCTCTCGTATTCCTCTCGTCTCTAGATTCCATAGCCACCCCTCTAGGCCGACCTCGTGAGAAATCGGCTACTCCGCCTCTGTCTTCCACCGCGAGCGCCGTCGCCGCCGATTCTTTTATCCCTCTTGGGTCCCAACGATCGTCGATCGATGCCTCCAGCGCCCTCGCTTTCTCCCGTTTCCGTTCCTCTTACCGGTCCAACCCGGCGAAACCAAAGACCAACCACGGAGATCGCCCCTTTCGAAGAAAAATGCCAAGTCCATCGCGATCGGATGGGACGGTGGAGGATCTCGCGATTCATCCTCGCGTCGTCACCGCGTTCCTCCTTTGTCGTGGGAACTCGGTGTTCTCGCGGCGTATGTCAACGATCGGTATTAACGCCAGGAAACCACGACGAAACGAGCCTCGCTCGATTTAAATCCTCCGGACCGGTCGATTAAACCGGCGCGATTCTCTCTAATCACGAAGTTACTCGGCGAACGGTAGAAATCCGCCTCGGTAATTAATTTATGCGGCTAGCGTCTCTCACGATGGTCAACCACCAAGATCTGGCGTATCGATACACCGTTCCACGAAATAATTCCCCCGGCTTTTTCTTCAAATAAACTCTTCTTCTCTCCTTTCCACTCTCTTTTTCTCCCTCTCTCTCTCTCTCTCTCTCTCTCTCTCCGTACGTCTCGTTCTCCGGCGGCGGTGGCCGCCGGCAGCGTCGCGTCGTCCCGAACGAACCACGAACTTGCCAAATTAACGGAACAGCCAGTCACGTTAATTACGAGCGAAAGCCGCGAGAAACTGCGCCGCGACGAATTCAAGCGGCGACCCGCTGCGGCCGCAACGCGGACGCGCACGCGGACGCTTACACGCGTACACATCCGTATCGTTTCGGGGATCGGGAATATCGCGATTCGAATAAACTCAGCGACGAGCGGCGTACCGCCGCGACGTTAATTACCATCGCCGAAAGGAAAGCTTAACTCGCCGTCAGTTTTGCGCCGATCTCGAATCGATGCACCTCGCTGAAACTCGTGCACCTCGATACGCTTAATTTCACCGAACCGGCCGTTTTTGCGCTATTCGGGTCATCGTTCGCGTTCTGCCCTATCGCCGTGCGATCGTACGACCGAACCAACCAACGAACGCGACTCCTGGCTCTTTTTGCGCGTTTCAGCACGCTAATTGGACGAGCCTTCCGCCGCTCGCCTCGCTCGGGAATTTAATTGGCGCGCGCGAACCACCTTCGGCGACCCACTGCCGCGCGTTACATTTCAATTCTAGCCGAATCCGCGATTAATCGCCGTGCAAGAGGTACGAACGTGTCGTCGTCGTTGTCGTCGTCGTCGTCGTCGTCGTCGTCGTCGCGGCTTCGCACGCCGACTATAGATCGTACGATTGACATACGACGAGCGAGAGGTCATTCGTATCGAACTGCTTCGCACGCCGACTATAGATCGTACGATTGACATACGACGAGCGAGAGGTCATTCGTATCGATCGATTGACAGTCAAGGAACACGCGGTGCCGCGATCATGCGACTGCATGACGAAGCGTCTCCGACTGCGTCGATACTTTTCATCGTCGCCGAGGTGACACGCGCTGAATGGCGATTAACGGATAGACCGAGTACAAAGCGAACGCGTTCCCCTTGCCAGCCACGGTCCTTTTCTGCGGCTCGCGAAAGGCCCGTGAAACGCGTGGAGGATCAAAGAGTTATCCATTGCGCGGTAATCGCGCGCGCGCACAGGACGAAAGAGTCACGACGATGGCTGCTGGAGACCGGAAGCTTTCGCCGAGAGAGCAGACTTTAAAGACGATCAAAGCTCGAACGTTTTACGACGGGAAGATAATTTATCGGGAAAATCAGCGTGCGTGACGATTGTTTGAAAAGGGTCCGTATAAAGCGAATAAACCGGGCGAGATCGTGTTTGACCACACATGGTAACGGTGAACGGCGCTTCGACGGCAACGAGTTTCCCTTTGACTCGCTGCTGCTGCGAATCGTGCAAATCCGTTAATCGCGAATTAAATCTCGGACCTGAAAATCAACTCGTTTCGTCCGGTGCACGGTAAGAAAACGACCGGTTTACCTTCCACGGTTGCCCTATCGAAATCTACGCGGTCGAATCGAATTTGCGTCGCGTTTGTTCGCGCGGCTCGCGGCGCGCGAGGATGAGTGGCCGCCGCTGCGAGGACGGAAAGAGGCGGTTCCTTCTTCGTAGGCAGCGTGGCAAAGTCGAGGAACGATCGTGGTGTTTCGTGCAAGGTCAGACCGTCTGGCAAATTTATTTCACCGGAAACGCCTTCCTACTCTTCCCGCTAACGACCGAGCGAACCGACGAAACGAACTCCTGCGAATTCGCCTCTCGATCGTTGCGATCGAAACACGCAACGCTTACCGCGGAGAAAGGAACGAACACGCGGCACAGCCGATCGAGAGAACTCGATCTCCGTCGTTTCAGCGGTATCGTTCCATAATCCGGCACCGTAGGCGGTACACGTACACGTACGATCGAGAGCGTAAGATCCACCGGATCGCGGAACGACGAGGTGCAATGCACCTGTTCGCGCATGCGATCGTTTCGCCCCCGTGGTTCTCCATCTTGCACCTGGACCACTCTCTCTCTCGCGCGCGTTTCAACGCCCGTTTCTCTTCTCCTCCTCCTTCTCCTCCTACCGTGTCTCTTAATTAATTCGTAAACGGTCCACGCGACGCGCGTAATCTCTCCTTTTTCCTCTTCGATCGATCGCGAGATTTCTTCGCGAAAACGCGGCAACTCGGGAAAGATGGCGCGCCGATCCGTTGCCGAGAACTCGCGCGCGCCATCTACTTCTCCGGCGCGTTCCGTCGCCGTTCCAACCACCGGCATTATTTATCGCGCCGCAGCGCCACCGACGGGTTAAGATATCGCTCTCAAATTGGACGGTGTATACGGACAGCGATACCGCGCGGAATTTTTCATCCGACTCGCGTCGCCTTTTTCTTCGCTGTCGCGGCGCTCCGGCCACACGGGTAACCGAGAACGTGAAAAGGGGCGAGAGGCAAACCCGAGATTAATTGCCTATCGGCCGTTTGTCTCGAAAGTCCACCGCGGTAAGGCCCAGTTTCTACGAGGCCAGTTTGTTCCTCGCTGACAGGAGTATCGTGAGCGCGGATCGCCGCACCCTCGAAAGACCTACACCTAATTATTGCGAGACCGAGTCCAGACAGAGGAAGAACAGAGACGAGGGTCGCCGATAAAGGAAGCAGCACTCCCGGTCCTCCGCGCTCTACTACCCTCGCGACTCGCGTCATCGTCCTTCCATCTCTTCTTCGTCGTCGTCTCCTTCCGACCTTTTATACGCTCGTACGTGCCATTTCGTCGTTCGATACTCGCTCGATACTACCGTACCGGGCTCGGGACACGGGTGCGACACGCGGACGATTAGAATTCGAGTCGAGATCGAAAGGCAACGGGGAAGAGAGAAGTCGAAGAGGCGTTCGTGTCGCGTTGGACAATTCGCGGGTAGTAAAGCAATTTCCTGCGGCAGGAATCGCACGAAGCGCGCGTTCCGACGATCGTTCGCGCAGCGGCTAATTGTTTCCAGCCGAATTACAGACCGATTTGCCGCGAACTCGCCGTCGACGCGTTAACGGTTTCCGCCGAGCGTTCAGCGCCCAGCGTTCCGACGAGCCCGAATACCCGAAATTGCTGTTTGTTTAATGGACCAACGCCATTATTCAAGGATCCGAGACTAACGAGGGACGACCTCGTGAGATTTTTGCTTCCCTCCCTCCTCTTGCTTTTCACCTCCTCTCTCCACCTCTTTATCTCTTTGTTTCTTGCCAGCCCTCGCGGTTCTTCCAGCCTCTTCTTTCCCGGACGCTCTCTCGTCTTAACGGAGTCGCGGCACGCATACGTCACCGTAACCGGCTTTTCTTCACCGGCCGATCTTAATCTCTCGCTCGTTTCGCGTATACTCGTGCACGCTCGACGCGATCCGCGCGAGACCGGTAGCCGCCTCCTCTCTCCTCCTTCGCGTTGCTTCGCTCTTCGCGCCAACGGTAACGCTACTTAAACCGTCGTTACCAGCCCCTCCCGCAATTTCCGTCGTCCACGCACCCATCATCGATCGATGGAAGGAAATTTCGACGAACGCGACGAACACGAGCGGACGGAGGACAGGAGAGGAAGAGGCGGATAATCCGGTGGACGAAGGGAAGAGTGGCGAACGCGAAGGGTTGGCGGGGCGTGAAAATCGAGAGAGCACGTGAAGCAAAGACGGTGGATGGACGCGAAACGCGCTCGGTCACGCAAAACGATCCCGGTGCCGAAGAAACGGCGAAGCCAGCCGGCAGAAAACCGTGGAGGCTCGAATGTGTGTCCGCGATCGCGGCGGAGACCGGGCGAGCGGTCAGCCAACGGACCGCGTACACACGAAGGCCGTGAGTAATAGTAATAGCTTTTAAATTGTCCCTCGCTTTAATGGCAAATAATATCCGCGCTGTTTCGCCATCCCTTTTTTCCCGTTCGCTCCTCTTCGCCTCTGCCTCCTCGCCGCGGACTCGGCCGCGATGCGCCGCAGCGCAGCACGGCGCGACACGGCGTGGCAAGGCGAGGCGAGGCGAGGCGAAGCGAGGCGAGCAACGGAGTTCAGGGACGTCGTCCTCGAACCATGCATCGTAGTCATCGTCGACGTCGTCATCGCAGTCGCCGTCGCCGTCGTTGTCGTGATCCGCATCGCTGCCGCCACCGTCGTCGTCGTCGTCGTCGTCGTCGTCTCGGCCGCGCTCCCCCGGAACGGCCAGATACGCGCGTCCGTTGCCATAAACGCGAGATTGTTCGCGGCGAAGGCTCACGGTTTTTGCGAATTTCGCGACGCTGGAACTGCGGCGGACGCGACTTTTATCCGACTCGACCCGACTTTGCCGCAAAAACCCCTTAACGCACCGGTCTTTCGGTGCTCTTTGCGCGTTATAAATAACCGCGAGCGGAAAGAACCAGACCGCTTACGCTGCCTCCGGGCAATTTGTTTGCCCCGAGGCTTTTCGCGAACGGACTGCAAGCATTCGTCGAGCTTCTGAACGCCCTATCGAGGAACATTAAGCGACCGTATCGGACACGCGAGAATCTTACGAGCCTTTCGCGCACGGACCAAAGGCTATTAACCCCTTCGACTGATACATCGACTCTCGCTCATCGACCCGCCTGTTCGTTTCGCTCGCAGCTCCGCCGCTCCTCAAATTTTATTTCTACTCCTACCGTTCGCGGATAAACCGCGCCCGGCCCCGTAAGCGCGTTCGATACGCGTTCGGCTAAATCGTTCCACGCGGCCGAAATAAATTCCACGCCGTGTTTGTTCGATCGACCGATAAGAAGTATCCTCGCGCCGTATCCCTTGCGACCGCGGAGCGATAGGGCGCGCGGCGCGAGGATCACGACGTGTCAGGGTATACGTGGCCGTAAGTCGCACCGAGAGCTAGTAGGTTCGTCTCATGCGAGGCGAACATTAGGTACCGTCCGGAGGAGGATGTCGCGGACCACGCTCGTTTCTTGCGCGAACGCTTTGCCCGCGGCCTCGCGTAAATATTTTCTTGCGCGCATCACCGAGCCAGTCGAGTTATTCCCGTCGATGCGGAAAGTTTCAGCCGCGTTTCACGCGACTATACGGATTGCTCCATTAGTCAGAAAATCCCGCGGATCGAATCGACGACCGATCGTCGCGCCAATTCCGTGACGATCCGCGTGGACAGGTCGCGCGGCCCGTCGCTTTTTTTAACCTCTTGTAACGCGTGTAAATATTCACCTATTCTCCACTGTCCACGCGTACCGGCGAGAGGACGCCCGCGTCGAGATTACGCCTCGAGCTCGCGACCCCGACGACGACAACGCCCGTTCGAAGCTGGTCTCGATTCCGTCGGCGGTGCGTGTACGGGCGAGTGGACGAAAGCTCGAAACAGGTGCGCGGAGGCGTCGTAAAAGGGAAGGGTGCGAGAAAAAGAAACGAGAGACGATAGAATAGGACAGAGTGGAACCGATGGAGCATGGAAGTCGGAAGGAGCGAGAAACAGGAGGAGAGATAAGAACTCCCGCGGCGAGCGATGCTAAAATACGAGCGAGACTCGACCTCGACCGCGTGGTTCTGCACTGAATGGCCCGACTGCGACGCGGCGCGACGCGTCGAGCCGCGAGCCACGAGCGTGCCGTTGCACGCGCGTGCGTACGTCGCGCCGACCCCGTCTCGTCGTCGTCGTCGTCGTCGTAGTCGTCGTGGTCGTGGTCGTGGTCGTGGTCGTGGTCGTGGTCGTGGTCGTGGTGGCCGCCGTCGTGAGATCACACGCACGCGCTCTCTCTCTCGAGCGAGGCGAACGACGCGGACGACGCGTGTATCGGTGGGCGCATACACGCGCGACCATACGCACAAAGGGTACACTGCTAGCGACCGGTTCGCGGCCCCTTAATGACTCGTAATCACGGAACGCTGATGTCTCTGAGTTATGACGCGCCTTCCCCGGCAGGGACGCGCGCACTCGCCGTAAGCCTGGCTCGGCCACGAACGCGAAATTCTGTTGGCGGAGGCCGAGCGGACCGACGAGGAAGAACGCCCGATCCCTTCTTACGTAACACCTACTACGGGGTTACAGCGGCACACCCTGCTTCGGCTCGCTCCCGTTCACACCGGCAACGCGAGTTACGAGCCTGCTCGAAATCCAGATCCTCCTCGGGACACGGTGTTTGCGCGCCGCACACGCTCCCGCGCTCCTTCCCTCGCGCTCTCGTTCGACTCTTCGCGACTCCACGCCTGGAGAAAACGAACCATTATCCCGCGGCCGTCGTCGCGTTTTCCCCGCCTCGACTGTGTTCTATGATGCTGCGCTATCGGCCGACGAAATTAACGGAATCAACGGTATCCGTCTCTGTCAGAGACGGCTTTGAGACCCCGGACGAGCTCGAGTTCCCATTTCTCCCGCGCATTCTTTCGCCGCGCTCCTTTTTCCATCGCTACCTCCGGCAACCACGGGGTACCACCACCCTACCCACGCGTGCCTCAAAGAGAGCCCACTAATGATTCTACCGTTTATGAATACGGATTATTCGAGCGAGGTCGGGACAACGATAAAGGATTATCGCGAGAAGGCGCCCTTTTGTGCGCTGCAAGGCGAGCGTGCATCGACCGCGTTACAAAAACAGCCCCGTCAGGCTCATCTTCCTTCGCCTATTATTCCTCTAGCGTGGCATCGTTCTCGTTCCGAATCTCGACCACGGGGCACCGACCACGCCACCACCGCGCCACCACCGCGCCGCCACCGTGCCGCCCGGTGTCGACAACCTCCGATTTCTCCAACGGGATTTTTTCCCCTCCGCCTGCCCGCCGAGCCGACCGGGATAGGGGATAATTACCGATCCAGCGAGGAAACGATCGAGAGATCTCGCGGCGAGAGAAAATGGATGGATTTATGGGTGCGCGGATCGTTGGAACGAGGTCGGGTCAGTGGAGGAAGGATCGAGCGACCGGTGTTTTTGCGGTCGAAAACGAGTATGCGGAGGGAGCAAGAAAATACGTCAAGGCCGCCTCGCGTGGTCGCCGCCTTTAGCGTCAAACTTCTTCGGTAAATGTTGTCCGTTCCGCTGTGCCCTCTAGAACGCGAGAGGATACTTACGGGAACGGTAAAAACCGAGAATTCTCTTTTTTACCGGTGTCCTTAATGACCTCTGCGTTTTCCATTACCGGTGTGCTCGGTTCGGGCGCATTCCTACCGTCCTCGTATATACACGAATTTCGAACGGAGTCGTTATAAGAAAAATGGCGGCCGTCTAGCGAAACACGTTCTCCGCGTTAACGTCCGTGTCCGCTGCTCCGTTCTCCTCCGCGCCGCGATTCTCCACGTAGGTCCGCGCGCTCGTATACTTTTTCTCGCCCCACGCTCTTTATCTCCCGCGAGAAAAACCCATCGATTTTCCCCGCCGTCTCTCGGTCCAGCGTTCCAATTCCAACCTGTTCCGCCGCTCGGACCGACCGCTTAATTATCTATCCTTCGACCTGCGAACAACGCGAAACGCGAGAATTCCCGAGACGAGACGCGCGTGACCGTTCACCGCCGAAATCTACGCGAATAGTCGGCTACAAATCGTTTCGCTGTTCTCCTTGATTAATTGCCTGCGATCCGCTAGGGTGTCGACTAGAGGTACGTGCGAACCAGCCGAGAGATGGGTACACACAGGCCGTTTGATAGAAAACCTGTTCCCCGCTGGCCGCGACACGATCGACCAACTCCTTTTGGTCGATTCGCTCGATGTTCGTGATTCATTGGAAACCGAAACGGATAATATTATCGAGAAACGCGGCAAACCGCGCGTCCCGAACGACACGGATGGCCGATCCGTCGGATCGATCGATTTCGTCGCGACGTTAATTGGCCGCGAAACTCGTCCGGCTCGATTCCTTGCTAAAAATACGTCTAAAAAGATGACAATGACGCAAAGTCGTCGCGATATCACGAAATTTGCCACTCCGCGCGCTCCCTCTTCCCCTTTACCGGATACAAGGGAAAAGATAAGATTTACGAGTGCACGCGGAGGAGAGGAAAGTTTGACGCGTTACACGGTCTACCGTCGCGAACTGCCAACGTTCGATATGTTCTCGATACACGCTGCAGAGTTAAACCGAGTCTTCGTATTATTTCTTACGGGAACGCGTGACCGTGCATACGAACCGATTTTCTCGCCGATGCTATTCCCGAAGCGACCAACACCGCTGTCGGGCGGACGATATTCGATCGACGCGACGGAGACGGAAGAGGAAGAGGAGAAGAAGGCTGAAAAGATGGGCGCAGCCTCCTCCACGGTGGCTATCCAGGGTCCCCCTTCGCGGCAGGTTTACGACGAGCCAACGCAAACACGACACTTGGCCGCTAACTGGCCACCTAGCTACCGGTGACTAGCCTCTTCCTGCTGCTATCCCGGGCCCTCGGAATCTAACCGCGTTCACCGCGCGCCACTTATACCCACACTTCGCAACCTTGCGCGTCCACGGATGCGTTCCAACGCCAGCGAAATCTCCCGCAACTCGTTCGTCGGATCGATCGATCGATCGATCGCCACCGTTTCATCCGCTACGACACGCGAACGCATCGAAAACTCTCTCGGGGACGGTGTCCGCGTCGTCGAGCACTCTCGGAGGACACCGAGACTCGCTTTTGTCCAGCGCACGCGCGCCGCTATGCCAGCGAATAAACGGAAAAAAGAAGAAAGAGAGAGAGAGAGAGAGAGGGGGAAAAAAAAAAGGATAAAAGAAAGGATGCAGCCTGTAGATTATGTCGTTGCCGTCTCTAAATAATATCCGCGACAGGTACCATATTTATCGAAATACCCCGCGCTTGTCATCCCGACCAGTCAGTACAATAGCCGAGTAAAGAGTAAATGATGTATTCTTCGTAAGGAACCGTAGTCGAGCAGTACGTTGCGCGGGTCAGTGTCCGATATCTCATTCTCCTCGCTACATTGCACGTATACGATCTGCTACATGCGGTTTACCTCTCTCTTTGCTCTCCTTTCCCCGGAACAACCGTAGCCGACTCTGCGCAACGCCAGCAACAAAGCGAGAAAGAAAGAAGAGAAAGGACGAGAAGATTTGCGGACGCGATCGGTTGTAGCGCATCGAAGACAGAAGTGGCACCGTACACGTAGCCCAGACGTACCCGCCGCGATCCACGATCCAAGGATCACTCTCTGCGCGCTCGCCTCGCGAAAATCCCTCGCTTCGACTAGCCAGTCTTCCTTCCCTATTTCCGCCACGGAAACGCCACTTTCCGCGCAGTATTTCGTTTCCCTCCCACGGATTATTCGAATAATCTTCGCGCTGCCTGTACTCTTTCCGCGACACGGTACCAATTCGCGCGTGCGCGCGTGCGCGTTTGCTTTCGTTACCTGGTCGTCGCGAGATACCATCGAGCGAGTCGACGACGCGCATTGTACTTCTCGAATTTGCCGATGCCTCTCTCGCCTGCCTGCCCGTAGCAAGGAAAAGACGACGAGAGCGCGCGACTTGGCAATGGCGGCCAACGTTGTCCATCTTACCTGCAAACAGAAAGAAAAACGCCGGTTAGATCGGATATCGCGTGGTTTCGCCGCACGAACGTTTCAATTACGGCACGCGATAAATATCGCGCGAAACGAGGCACTGCCTCGCGTGAATTCCCCCGGGAAACGCGTAAATTTCCGGAAAACGTGCACGTCCAGCGTGGCCTATCCCCGGCGAGGGGTAAAGGCCGGACGCGACGCGGGACTCTTTGGATAATTCGCGGTAGTTGGTTTTAGCCCGAGCAAAAAGTAAACGGTGGGACTTCTGACCCGATCGTAATTATCGATAATAACAGTACCTGTTTCTTTTTTTAATTAGTACCGATCCAGGCCGTGCACGATAACGAGCGCGCGGTATTCGTAACACAGCGATAATCGATCGCGGTAAATCAAGGGCAGCAATAATTAATTACAGCTGCGTCATAATTATTGCTTTCGCGGGTAATACTTTTCTTGTTGCTCGTAAAGGTTACCCTGGCCGCGCGCGGTACATATTTCATCGTTATTAATAGGCCAGAGACACACGCGCTGTCACGAAAGGAACGACGCGACGGCGGGGAGGACGTTTGCTCGGGAAACGACACTCGTTTCTTCGCTGGGATCGTTCGTTTGC
The DNA here is from genome assembly GCF_001483705.2 of Eufriesea mexicana. Taxonomy (NCBI): domain Eukaryota; kingdom Metazoa; phylum Arthropoda; class Insecta; order Hymenoptera; family Apidae; genus Eufriesea; species Eufriesea mexicana. The sequence continues at coordinate 671,061 of NW_016911035.1, forward strand.
CCGCCGCGTTGCCGCCATTATCCGCGCGGGGAATCGATCGGAACCGAGTTTCTTTCCGCGCTTTTGCCGTTCGAGCCGATTTTTCACCGGGCACCGCACCGCCTGGCCGCGTAATTTCGCACGGCTCGACCCCGCTCGTAAACCACGAAATACGGAAAGTCGTTTCCACGGCGCGGACGCGCTCGTAAAACTTTCAGCGAAGGAGAACGAGTCGGGTATACGCGTCGCCGCTCGAAATCGCGTCACTTTCCTCGTCGCGGATTCCGAGCGACCTTCCTCGGTCCTTCTGGAATTTAATTAACGGGGGTAGAAAAAGAAGGCCGGACCAGGACGTCGGACGCGAGAAGAGAGAGGGAGAGGAAGGCAGGCCGTTATCGGTCCTCGATAACCTGCCTAAACGATTCTCGAGTTAGCGTCTTGTTGGAGCGTAAAAGAGATAGCGCGATTCTCCGCGTGTGGTCCCACGACTCGGCCTCTCCCCGCCGAGACTCTGACACCGGGCCGAGGGGAAGCTCGAAGAATAAGACGCTGACGGAGGAATACGACGGATGAAACGAAGGAGATGGAGGCGGAGGGGCGAGGTGGGAAGGAGGAGGCTCGAAGGGACACGCGAATACCGGCATCTGACCCGGGACAAGGGCTGCAACGGAGAAAGGATCCTCGACCCTGCTGCCCCCCGTCGAGCATTATTACACATTTAACTAATTTCCTTGTCTCGTAAAGTATGGAAAGACACCGCGGTGGCCGTGCGTTCTCGCAAAGCGCACCGCCGTTATGGCACCTACGTATGCGTATATACGAGCCGATTCGAAAACGCGTCGATAAAATTCCGCCGCGATCTCGCTCGAGGTGGCCGTCGTATCGCGATTTCAACCGCCAACTTTATCGATCCGCCGCTTTTATCGCTTCATCTTCGGCCAGCGATTCGCGCGTTTCGCGCGGTTCGTCACCGATAAACGACTTCCGTTCGACAACCACGCCGCCCAGGTTCACGGAGATCGAACGGACAAGAAAATGGCCGTGAAGGAAGCGACGGGATTAACCGTGCCGGCGGAACGTGTGTATCAGCCGAGACTATCTCGCGATAATCTCATTGTCGTCTTCGACCGCTACAACGTCATTAAGGATAGCGGTGGAAAGCAAATATGAGACCGCGTCTCGTGTTTCACGCAACCTTGCTCGACGACAGTGTTCTTTTTCGCGCGTCGTCTCTCTTCTCCACCCGGCCATTTAACACCGTCCGCTCCTCGCCGAATTTAACGATCTCGCACCTAGAGACGAGCCGGCTGAATTTTATTTCCAACGGAAACAAAAACTGTCCGCGTCGTTTCATCTTCGCCGCGTAACATCCCCGATTAATTTCGCTTTTACGACCCTCGCTCGCCGCGCGTTACATTCCACACGTGATCCTCGTCTACGCGTTTCGAAATTCCCGCTCGCGGCTCGATCCTCGCGATCGATCGAAGCGGTTCGATCGAGGAACGCGAGAGCGTTGTGCCGCGGCACGATTACGGAAATCCATTGTACTTTATGCGTTTGCATCGGCGCGTGCGCACGCCTAGGAATCCAGGAATCGCGTTCTAGAGAACCAATTACTCCTAACGGTCCGCGACCCACGGATTTCCACTCCTGCGTCCACCGCCACTCCGATTCCTCGTCGCTTTTGTCTCTCGGACGCCGCTTCCGCGTCTCCCGCCACGCTGTCCAACCCTCCCGCGGTCCCGAGGGATCCGCGTTAACCCCTTGCCTTACCTTCTCGGGTCCGATGGCGCGTGCCACAGTTGGCAGCAACGTGGATTCCCGTCGTTCGCGTGGACACACATTCAGACGCGTCGAGCCACCACACGCGCGATCGCGACGAAGAACAACGCGCGACTGAGGCAGCAGAATATCTACGAATATCGGGAACGAGGCTAACCTTCGACGTTTACGTTCAGCGTTGTCCACGGCTCGTAATATTTACGTTTCGCTCGATTTCCTGGTTAGAAATGCGACCTACACCTACACAGACCGAGAGCGTTCGATGGCCAGGCACGAATCGGATCGCGGTTCCAGAAAGATCGGGACCATCGAGAGCGACGCGTGCACCCCGCGAAGACAAAAGATCGGGCGCTTACGTATAAAAACGAAGCTCTCGATCGCCAGAGCAGTCAATTCCTCTGAAAGAATACACGCGGAGAGCTACGCACACCGTGGACGGTAAAAAGCGCGTAATTTCAACGACTGCGACGCGCTCTGGCGGTACCTAGGTCACGCGTGACCGACCAAATTACGGGTTTCCGGTGCTCGCAAGAAAGTCATTCTTGGAAGAGAATCCGCGAGGTAATCGACAGCGTCGGGTGTACAGGGGTGGGACTATCGACGATTTCCGAGCCGTCGATCCCGCGGAGGAGATGGAGGGATCGGCGACGGCGACAACCGGACCACTCGGACGCGAAACCGTGTTCGCCGAGCGTGTTCCACGGCGGAGCTTTTTATTTGCCCGAGAGGCGAATAAAGCACCGTGGTGTTTTTGCTTCGGGCGATCTCTCGGCCACGTTCGGGCGTTATTAGTTTTCCGCGACGCAGCTGTGCTCGGTAATTCGAAAGGAATAATTGTAGCCCGGGAAAAGATACAACCCGCGCCTCGACGCCGCTTTGCCAGCGTGTCATTGTCGGTCGCCCTGGGCTAGACGGAGAATTCGACGCGAGTATACACCGCTTTCTATTCTCAGTCTCCTCTGCCCACCGGATCGAAACGATTTCTCGACGCGGAGGAAGGTTCCCGCGACGCTATCGAGGTAATTGCGCGTACGCGGCTTTTCCAGAAGTCGAGCCGGAGATAGCAGACTCGGATAGGAAACGTTGCGAGAACTCGGTAGCGAAACAGGCTGTCCGTTTCAATGAAATACGTCTATGCATCGAACGGCAGAGGTAAATAAAATCGTTTGTACGGCTGAAAGTCGCGGCGAGCGACGACAGCTCCTCGATCATCGCGAACGCGAGCAGGTTTCCTGCATATGCTTGTCGGGATTCCTTTAGATATTTATCGGCTTTAATGTGGACAAGGGACCTTTCGCTGCTGTCGCTTTCGCGACCGGCTCGCGAATCCGGCTAAACGAAAGCCGACTAAAGGACGAACACGAGCCGAGAGCACTTCCTCTATTCCGAGACTACCGGTGCTACCAGCCGCGTTCTACCGCGTTCTGCCGCGCGAGATATCCGCGAGAAACGCTGGGAATCGGGTCAGGCCGTTCCTTTAAACTCCCGCGGCCGCTTTCCCCGATCGGCCGATCGACCCAGGCCGACGTCCGTCGAAAATTTCCTCCACTCGACGCTCCACGCCGGTCGCCGGTCGCCGATCGCCGGTCCACGGTGAAACAAAAGGAAAGCCCTTTCTCTCTATATACATGTATGTATATATATAAATACGATACACGTGTCTATCCTGTCGGTTGCAGCGGCGAAAACTCGTGGGCCGTGACGAGCGAGCGTGCACGGGGTGGCGATCCGGAGTGATCGGTGGCTAGCGCGTATCGAGCGCATCCGGTTCGCCTTTTGGCTCCTCGAGCGCAGAAGAGTTCGAGTTTCTGGCCGGGGGAAACGTAGAGAGCGAGACGGCGAGGAAGACGTGCCGGCTGGCCGCGAAATGCAACTTTAAAAGGACGGTAGACAAATGAGCGGAGCGTTCTACATAGATCCCTTCGAGAAGATTGGATCGAGTTTCTCGCGTCGTGAGAGAAAAGAGTAGCAACTAGAGGAGACGGAGCGGAGCAGACGAGGAGGTTCTCGCCACCCTCCGGTCGGCCGAGGCCGCCGCGAGAGCAAACGGAACGGAAGGAAAGAGAGGGTGGGAGATGGAACGAGGGAGGGAAAAGAAAAGAACGATCTTTCTTCTCGCGAGAGCTCTGGAATATCTGCGCGGGCCTATTATGCGAGAGTGATAAATCGACGGGCAAGGCCGTCGGGAATCTCGATAAGGTACTCTCTTTCTCTCTCTCTCTCTCTCTCTCTCCTTCTCCGTTTTCCACCCGGACCACTCGACGCCCTTCGTCTTCCTCAAACTCATCCCGAAGCCCCGAGGTAGTTTAAACTATCGACGACCATCATCGTCCGTCCACCTTAGATTTCTCCTCGTTCAGTCCTCCGCCGCCACTCGGCCATTCTTAACGCGTCGCTTCTACCGTTCCATCCAGGCCTACGCGTCTCCGCTCTTTCCGCCGCGAAGGACGCCGCGCGATCCCGGATATCGGCCGACGATCGTTGCACCTCTCGTCGAGAAACTGGAGCGGGGTTCGCCTCGTCGCCTCCATTCTGGCGAACGCGCGTCGTTGGGGATATACCGCGTTACCCTCGCCGCGACGAGTCTTCGGCGAAGAGATGGGAGAGTCGTCCCGTCGTTGGACGAAACGGACGGTCGGACCAAAGTACCGGTCGGTGATCCGGCGAGATCCCTCGCGGACGATAGAAAGTTGTTCGGATATCCACGGCTCTGACGTATCGCGATGATCTCGAGTAGAAGTCGCGGGACCGGCGCACAGAAGCGGATGAACGATCGTCATAACGGAGTCCGCGAGAGAAGGCATGGAAACGGGAAAGGTGACGAGATAAGGAGTCACCGAATGGTCCCGGAATCTGCGGAATCGTCGTGGGTCACGGTACGCGAGTAACTCGTGTAACTCGAAACGACGAACCCGGAGCTGGCCGTTAGTACGAGATCCCAGTTTTCTCCCTCTCTCTCTCCCCCTCTCTCCCGCCCCGCGACCCAACGTTCTTCGCTCCCTCTGTTCCCTCTGTTTGCCACCAAATGTGCCGTTACGCGGCGCGAACAGCAACGGGCAGAAGCAACCACCGCCGCCGAGGCAGCCGGCGAATGCGACAACGAACCGCGTCGCCGATGCCAAACGTATTGCCGAGCTGGGTCGATTACTTAGGATTACCTCGCGCCTACGTGCAAGGGATACCTTTCTTCCCTTTCTTTCCTCCTTTCTTTCCTCCCGTTGCGGCAGCGCCCCGCGGCACACCGCGGACCTTGCACGCGAAAACCGGCAGAGAAACTGCATAGAAGGCAAGGGAACGAAAACGAATGGAATGAGGAAGGAGAAACGAGAGCCTCGTCCTATCGCGGAATAAAAGAGAGTTCGTGAGCGGGAGGAAGACGAAGACCGGACGACAGGAGACAAAGAGAGGAAAGCGACGGACTTACAAACAAATACACGAAGAGATACACGAGAGCAAGAATCTCCCTCCTTTCGAGTATCCGCTGCGCAACCTTTGCGGCGCTCGAGTTCCCGGGTGAATGCAAATGAGACAACCGGGGTACCGGTTAACCACCGTTGCCACCGGAGAAGACGTTCCACCGTATCTATCCTTCGCTTCGTCCACGTCCGACGATCGATGACGTTTCCTCCGAAGAATCTGTCGACCCTTGCCACACGCCTCTTCTCTATTCTCTTCTCTGCTCTGTTCTACTCTACACTCGGTTCGTTCCACCTATGCTGATCAGCGTAGGACTGGAATCGGCAAACGATACCGGTCTTTCGATTACGAATTCGTCCACGTTTCGACCACGAGGGGTGGCAGCAACGGTCGCGCGGATAAAATTCGCGCGGCGAAGATGGCGGAAACGGCGTGGAAGTGTAGCCCGCGTATCCCTGCTGCGACGTAGCGAGCAGAAAGCTCCTCGTGGCACCACCGCCACCAACCACCGTCGCGTCGTCCCCAGGAACTTTATGGCTCATGAATGAAACATGGGCTTAACCGTATATTCGCGAGACTACGTGTTGCAACGGTGGCTTAATGTATGCCGCGATCGCGAAAAATGGCGAACCGATAAATGGAATTAAGGCGGGGAACCGTGTCGTGGTCTTTGTGGGCTGCTCGGTATCGCGAATGCGAGGACGAGCGAAGCGTTCGTTGTTACACCGCATTCGAGTCGGCCGATTCCACGCCGCTGCCAAAAGATCTCGCGATCGCGCGCGCAGAAACGCGCGGAATCGGGTGAGAGGAACGCGAGGAACGAGTCACGATCCCAGGATCCTCGATGAAAACTTCTCTACGAAGGGGCGCGGGATGCGGGCCGAAACGATGGACGGGAAAGCGTCGCGACGGAACAAAAGTACGATGATGGAGCAGAGGGTTAAATAGGAGGCGCACGGTCGACCTCTGGTCTACCTCGGAAGCGAGTGTCCTCGAGCGTCGTAAAGAGCACGGCCAGAACCCTCTCGCCTCGGTCCATTTAACCGCTTAATGGTGGGTCAAGCGGCAATAACGCCGCCAAATAATCATAAAAATGAGGTTGGTAGCTACGCTGAACCCCCCGCCGCGTTCATAGCGCCGCGTTAACGTCCTCCGCGGCGACCACGTACCTTATGCGCTCCTCTCGTTCCAGGCTCGCTAAGATACAGCCGTTTCGCTTGACAATTTCTCTACGTCGCGTCCAGTAAATCACCCGAGGATCCTCCGCGCGCTTCTCCACGGACCCCCGATTTTTTCGCGCGTCGCGCGACCTCTCGATAACTCCAGCTCACCGCTAAACGTCCGTTATCTCAGCCACCAACGAAGCCAGGGCCGCGAAGGGCGAGGGACAAAGAAGGAGCAGCTCACCCGGGGAGAAACGAAGCGTGGCCGAGGTTGCAGCACGCGGTGGGCCAGGAAAATCACGCTCGACCCTCGGCCCTGACCCCCGGGGCCGAGCAGTAGCGGGGACGCGGCGTTAAAGACGAGATCGCGCTGCCTACACGTTCGCTCCGCTGCCGGTACCACTCACCTTCCGAGGTGATCTCCATCCCCAATGAAGATTTCTTCCCTTTTCGCCACCGCTGTCACGCCGTTCTCCCGCGAGATCTCCTATACTCTCGCGCGATCCCGGAATCCGTGCACGCTCGCGACACGCGTGTCCGTGCGAACCCCTGCGCGACCGCTCCACGCGCGCAGTCGATCGTTCGTCGATCGAGATCGATGTCTCGTTCCGCGGTCGTACGCACACGGCCCGTTGCGCGCAACGTATAATAATCGAGGCACAGCGGTAACCAGAAGTATCGGGTGGTAGAAGGGAGAGCGGGAGAGGGCGAGAGCGCGAGGGTAAAAGAGAAAAAGACAGAGAGAGGGAGAGGAGAGACCCCGAGGGCTCTACCGCTGCGCAGTGCGCGCTTCGGTGTGCGGTGCTCTCGACGATTGGCTCGATTTAATAAGCATATCACGAAACTCTATGATTACGAAAGATCGCGAAAGCGTCCGGCGCCGTGCACGGGTGATCTTTATTTCCAATTGGATCCACGTTGGATCGGAAGGGCTCTCTTAATTGACGGAATGC